>NC_084638.1:13930552-14095552 GCF_033978795.1 Nerophis ophidion
TAGCATGTTCTATTTGTTATAGTTATTTGAATGACTCTTACCATAATATGTTACATTAACATACCAGGAACCTTCTCAGTTGGTTATTTATGCGTCATATAACGTACACTTATTCAGCCTGTTGTTCACTATTCTTTATTTATTTTAAATTGCCTTTCGAATGTCTATTCTTGGTGTTGGATTTTATCAAATACATTTCCCCCAAAAATGCGACTTATACTCCAGCGCGACTTATATATGTTTTTTTCCTTCTTTATTATGCATTTTCAGTAGGTGCGACTTATACTCCAGAGCAGGGGTGTCAAACTCAAATACAGAGTGGGCCAAAATTTTAAACGGAACAAAGCCACGGGCCAAGGTTGAACTAATGAACCTTTTAATAGGGACCCAAACAAGTTTTGCATTAAATATTGAACAAGCAAGGCTTATATAACTTTAGTGACATGCAAAATCCAGTTTCAAATAATAATAATTAAAAAAATATCAATGGCATATCAAAAAAAATTAAAATTAAAATGTTATGCCTTTTTTTCTATTTGCAATCTTCTGAGGTAAATATCCAATTTTTTCCACAGGCTAATAATACATTTGAAAATAAAATAACAATAATGAATGAACCAAACATTCAAGCCTTGAAGTAGCAAGAGAAAATGCATGAATAAAACATTAACTATTGGTCAGTTTGCTGGAAGTTTCCCGGAAGAGTTAGTGCTGCAAGGGTTTCTGGGTATTTGTTCTGTTGTGTTACGGTGCGGATGTTCACTCGAAATGTGTTTGTCATTCTTGTTTGGTGTGGGTTCACTGTGTGCCGCATATTTGTAACAGTGCTAAAGTTGTTTATACGGCCACCCTCAGTGTGACCTGTATGGCTGTTGACCAAGTGTGCCTTGCATTCTCTTGTGCGTGTGTGTTGAAGCCACAAATATTATGTGACAGGCTGTTAGTATGGAGGAAAAGCGGACGTGACGACAGGTTGTAGAGAACGCTAAAGGCAGTGCCTTAAATGCACGTCCCCAATATAGTTGTCCAGGTGGAAATCGGTAGAAATTCGGGAGAATGGTTGCCCCGGGAGAATTTCGGGAGGGGCACTGAACTTCGGGAGTCTACCGGGAAAATTAGGAGGGTTGGCAAGTATGAGTATTAGCGGTGAATGCTGTGTTACAGCGGCGGGCCAGCTCTAATGCTAAATTGATATTGCCTCAAGGGCCAAATTAAATTACATGGCGGGCCAGAGTTTGACACCCATGCTCCAGAGCGACTTATACTCCGAAAAATACGGTATACACTGAAAAGCAGAGGGCCCGAAATAGAGCCTTGTGGCACACCCAAATCACAATTTATCACGGCATCATTTGAGAATGTCATGTACAGTTGTATTCATCATGTTACTTGTACTATTTTGTATGTATTTGTGCGATGTGTTGTCCCGCAGTCCCTCACTCTGGCCATGGAGAGAATGACAACGGAGGTCAACAAGAAGCGCAAAGAACTCGACAAGGAAATGACAGAGAATTTGTCCGCACAGGTAACAATGCAAAGCTTCGGCGTTCCCGATTGAGACGTGTGGCGCTTCGGTGCAATTTAAAGCGGTGCTTCTCAACCATAGGGCAGGAGCCCAATGTACCCCCGAGAGGGCCACGAAAAAATCTCAGCTGTATGGGCCTTGGTTGTAAAACACTTTTCCATCACTTGGTAGTGATGTGCGGATCGATACTGGAATATCTGCTCCAATATTGATTTTCAAATCAAAATGTTGATATTTTACTTAAAGGGGAACATTATCACAATTTCAGAAGGGTTAAAACCAATAAAAATCAGTTCCCAGTGTCTTATTTTATTTTTCAGAGATTTTTTTTCAAAATTTTACCCATCATGGAATATCCCGAAAAAAGGCTTTAAAGTGCCCGATTTTCGCTCTCTGTAAATCCAGCCGTCCATTTTCCTGTGACGCCAATACAAACAAACATTGCAGAGGGAGAAGAAATTTGGCGTGAAAGCTCCTCATATCCTCACATTGTTTCTAATGTGAGCCACCAGCAGTAAGAGCCATTCGGACCGAGAAAGCGACAATTTCGCCATTAATTTGAGCGAGGATGAAAGATTCATGGATGAGGATATTGATAGTGAAGGACTAGAAAAAATTAAAATGAAAAAAATTAAATAAAAAGCGACGGCTCTGGACGGCGGCAGTGTGAGCGTTTCAGATGTAATTAGACACATTTACTAAGATCATTCTGGAAGATCCCTTATCTGCTTATTGTTTTATTAGTGTTTTAGTGAGCCTATCTTGCCGATTGTATTGTACCATATGTCCCGGCAAGAAATCTACGTTCAAAAGACTCCGGCTTATTAGTGATTCCTAGAGCCCAAAAAAAGTCTGCGGGCTATAGAGCGTTTTCCGTTCGGGCTCCAGTACTCTGGAATGCCCTCCCGGTAACAGTTCGAGATGCTACCTCAGTAGAAGCATTTAAGTCTCACCTTAAAACTCATCTGTATACTCTAGCCTTTAAATAGACCTCCTTTTTAGACCAGTTGATCTGCCGCTTCTTTTCTTTCTCCTATGTCCCCCCCTCCCTTGTGGAGGGGGTCCGGTCCGATGACCATGGATGAAGTACTGGCTGTCCAGAGTCGAGACCCAGGATGGACCGCTCGTCGGGACCCAGGATGGACCGCTCGCCTGTATCGGTTGGGGACATCTCTACGCTGCTAATCCGCCTCCGCTTGGGATGGTCTCCTGTGGACGGGACTCTCGCTGCTGTCTTGGATCCGCTTGAACTGAACTCTCGCGGCTGTGTTGGAGCCACTATGGATTGAACTTTCACAGTATCATGTTAGACCCGCTCGACATCCATTGCTTTCGGTCCCCTAGAGGGGGGGGGTTGCCCACATCTGAGGTCCTCTCCAAGGTTTCTCATAGTCAGCATTGTCACTGGCGTCCCACTGGATGTGAATTCTCCCTGCCCACTGGGTGTGAGTTTTCCTTGCCCTTTTGTGGGTTCTTCCGAGGATGTTGTAGTCGTAATGATTTGTCCAGTCCTTTGAGACATTTGTGATTTGGGGCTATATAAATAAACATTGATTGATTGATTGATTGATAAAGACATACCTCGAGGTCGGATGGCTGCGGTGAACACGCCAGTGTCTCAGAGAGAAGCCGAGGAGCCAAGCTCACAGCTGCCTTTTTTTGACAGTTACTGCAGGAGGACGAATAAGATATATATCACAATGTTCCCATCCAAAAACATGCTGGTTGACGTAGAGAAACATGTTCGCTTGATCGCTCTGTGTTAAAGCTTCACAACAAACAAAGAAACACCGGCTGTGTTTCGGTGCTAAAGGCAGCTGCAATCCACCAACAGCATTCTTCTTTATAGTCTCCATTTTTAATTGAACAAATGGCAAAAGATTCAGGAACACAGATGTCCAAATTACTGTGTAATTATGCGATGAAAAGAGACGACTTTTAGCCGTAAGTGGTGCTCAGCTAGTACGTCCCCTCCAACCTGAAACGTCACAAACACATGCGTGTGATTTTCCGCCACGTTTTCAACATGAAACTCCACGGGAAACTTAAAATTGTAATTTAGTAAACTAAACCGGCCGTATCGGCATGTGTTGCAATGTTAATATTTCATCATTGATGTATAAACTATCAGACTGCGTGGTCGGTAGTAGTGGCCAAAACTAAATCAGGACCCTGGTTTAATGAGAGAACCCCTGCGATCAGACGCGAGTGCCGCAAAAGCTGAACGCAGGTGGAAGAAGGACAAGCTTCAGGTGTCACTCCAGATTTTAAAGGACTGTCGGCATCGATATCAGAGCCCAGTAAAAGAGAAAAAATGACAACATTTGGCAAACATTATTGCCTCCAATGGTTTCGACCCTCACAATACGAAGGTCCTGCAGTCTTGGGTTCAATCCCAGGCTCGGGATCTTTCTGTGTGGAGTTTGCATGTTCTCCCCCGGGAATGCGTGAGTTCCCTCCGGGTACTCCGGCTTCCTTCCACTTCCAAAGACATGCACCTGGGGATAGGTTGATTGGCAACACTAAATTGGCCATAGTGTGTGAATGTGAGTGTGAATGTTGTCTGTCTATCTGTGTTGGCCCTGCGATGAGGGGGCGACTTGTCCAGGGTGTACGCCGCCTTTCGCCTGATTGTAGCTGAGATAGGAATCAGCGACCCCCGCGATCCCTAAGGGAATAAGCGATAGAAAATTGATGGATGGATATATATATATATATATATATATATATATATATATATATATATATATATGCATACTTGGTCAACAGCCATACCGTTTACACTGATGGTTGTGATATAAACAACTTTAAAACTCTTACTAATATGCGCCACACTCTGTGAACCCACACCAAACAAGAATAACAAACACATTTCTGGAGAACATTGGCTCTGTAACACATTATAAACGCAACATAAAAATTACCTAGAATTCCAATGCATCAATGACTCTTGGCTATATTATACACGCGCCCCCAAGTCCGCCCACCTCAACTGATGCACAGAGAGGGGGCGGGGTGGGGGGTTGGTGGTAGCGGGGTGTATAATATAGCCAAGAGTCATGGATGCATTGGAATTCTGGGTAATTCTTATGTTGCGTTTATAATGTGTTACAGAGCCGATGTTCTCCCGAAATGTGTTTGTTATTCTTGTTTGGTGTGGGTTCACAGAGTGTGGCGCATATTAGTAAGAGTGTTAAAATTGTTTTATATCACAACCATCAGTGTGATCTGTATGGCTGTGGAATAAGACCCCTGGTTTACACATATTAAGAGACAAATAAATTCTTTCGCCATTTTATTCAAAACCATTGACTCTGTTCTAAATGCCCCTCAGCCTACATCATGGGTGTCAAACTCTGGCCCGCGGGCCAAATTTTGGCCCGCCATGCAATTTCACTTTTGGCCCTTGAGGCAATATCAAATTAACATTAGAGGTGGCCCGCTGCTGTAACACTGCATTCACCGCTAACACTCTTACTTGCCAACCCTCTCGATTTTCCCGGGAGACTCCCGAAGTTCAGTGCCCTTGCCGAATTTCATCCCGGACAACAATATTTGGAGTGGGCTTTAAAGGCACTGACTTTGACGTTCTCTACAATCTGTCTCCACGTCCGCTTTTCCTCTATACAAACAGCGTGTCGGCCCAGTCACATACTCTATGCGGCTTATACACACACACAAGTGAATGCAATGCATACTTGGTCAACAGCCATACAGTTCACACTGAGGGTGGCCGTATAAACAACTTTAACACTGTTACAAATATCCGCCACACTGTGAACCCACACCAAACAAGATTGACACATTTCGGGAGAACATCCGCACCGTAACTTGGTCAACAGCCATACAGGTCACACTGAGGTTGGCCACATAAATAACTTTAACACTGTTACAAATATGCGCCACACTGTGAACCCACACCAAACAAGAATGACATATTTTGGGAGAACATCCTCACCGTAACACAACATGAACACAACAGAACAAATACCCAGAACGCCTTGCAGCACCAACTCTTGCGGGACGCTACAATATACACCCCCCGCTATCACCAAACCCCGTCCACCTCAACCCCACCGCCGAAAATAGGCATTAAATTTTTATTTAAATGTTATTTGATATGCCATTGATATTTTTTAATTGTTATTATTTGAAACTGGATTTTGCAAGTCACTATAAAGTTATATAAGCCTTGCTTGTTCAATATTCAATGCAAAACTTGTTTGGGTCCCTATTAAAAGGTTAATTTGTTCAACCTCGGCCCGCGGCTTTGTTCGGTTTTAAATTTTGGCCCACTCTGTATTTGAGTTTGACGCCCCTGGCCTACATGCTTGGAACCCTCCTCTGAATTGTGCAATGCCTTTTTAGACTATTTTATTGATAGGATTGCCACAACAATGGCTGTCATTTCTTTTCCGACTTCTGACCCTTCTGTCCCGTTTAACTACTCTGCTGTTTTTAATCAGTTTGAGCGAGTGACTCCGCGGCAGTTAGAAGAATTAACGAATCATATGAAGCCCTCAGGTTCCCCCCAAGATGCTGTCCCTCCCTACATTTTTCAAAGAAGTGTTTTCTTGCATAGGGCAGTCTGTCCTAAATATTTTAAATAGCGGTCTGTTTTTCTGGTGTAGTTCCTACCGCCGTGGTTCAACAGCTTTTAAAGAAACCTGGTCTTGACGGTTCAGCTTTAGCCCATTTTAGACCCATTTCTAAGCTGCCTTTCCTCTCAAAGATCTTGGAGAAGATTGTTTTTACCCATTTAATCACTTTTTTTTAGAGGACTGAAGTCATTCAATCTGGTTTTAAACCCCCTCCATAGTACCGAGTCAGCATTACGAAGGGTTTTTAATGACATCCTGAGAGCAACAGTTTTAGGTGGACCGTAATGTTTTAATTAGCCGCCTACAGCATCAAGTGTGCATCTGTGGTACTGCTTTGAGTTGGCTGAAGTCATGTTTGACTAACAGGACTTTCTCTGCAAATGTTGCTGGTTTTGAATCCTCGGTTGCTCCATTGACATGTGGGGTCCCACAAGGCTCAGTTTTAGGACCACTGCTCTTTTCTATGTATTTACTTCCTCCGTGCTCAATCCTAAGAAAGCAATATATTTTTTTCATTCTTATGCCGATGACACACAAATCTATTTTCCGTTAAAGAGAAACCATATCTCTTCAATGCAGCCACTACTTGCTTGGCTTGAAGATATCAAGGCCTGGATGGCGCTAAACTTCTTAAATTTCAATGAAAAGAAGACAGAAGTGATAGTGTTTGGACCCAGTGGTACCTGTGAGCCCCCCAACTCCCCTGTTGACTTTGGCCCCTTGACTTTGCACATTAAGCCCATGGTCACCAACCTGGGCTTTCGTATTGACAGTGATTTTAAATTGGACCGTCAGATTGGCACACTTTTTGTTTATTTACGTCAGCTGCTAAGGTTAAAAACCTTCTTTCTAGGCAACAGTTTGAGACAGTAATCCATGCCTATTGTCACAGTTATTTGACGTCGAACCCCAGGATGCAGAGAAGGAGGCAGGCATTGAACGGGAAAACATGGTTTTAATTTAAAATACTAGAACTAGAACAAACAAAGGGTACAAACAAAAAGCGCGCACATGGGCGGAATAACAAACTAAGGGTCTTTAGCTAGCAAGAAACAAAAAATGACCTAGGGTGGAAGCTAGCGGGTGGCAAACAGGAAAAAGTGGAAATGGCTAATGCTAACAGAAACAGCTTACCGCTACGACGACTAGGACAAAATGTAGCATGACAGGTAGTAGCTGTAACAAAACGACACGACAAGAGCGACATGTGGCGACGACAATACACATGACAATACAATGATCCGGCAACAGACACAACACAAGGCAGGTACAAATAGGAGCGGGCTTATTGGCGACAGGTGTGGCCAGGTGCCAATCAGCCGCAGCTGAGGAGGAACACAGCACTCAGGCAACAAGACAGGAAGCTGACAAAATAAGAGCACTAGACAGGAACTAAGGACAGGAAATACTAAACAGAGGAAACAGACAAATGCAGAGGAAAAAACTAAAACATAGACGAACCTTTATTACATCTCGGCTGGATTACTGTAACTCTTTGTATTTTGGTGTTGATCAATCTTCTCTCTCACGTCTGCAGCTGGCCCAAAATGCAGCTTCCCGACTTTTAGCCAACACAAGAAGAAGAGAGCACATTACTCCTGTTTTAGCCTCCCTCCACGAACTGCCTGTGTCTTTTAGAGTCCATTTTAAAATGATCTTACTCTTTTTTAAATCCTTACATGGTTTTGTCCCGCCTTACCTCTCTGAGCTGCTCCACCTCTGTGCCCCCATCCGGTTCCTCAGGTCAGCTGATCAGCTGATCCTGGAGTTACCCAAATCAAAGCGCAAGCTCAGAGGGGACAGAGCCTTCTCTGTTGCGGGTCCCAAACTCTGGAACGATCTTCCTCTCCATGTGAGACAGGCCCCTTCTTTGGCTATTTTCAAGACCCTTCTTAAAACCCATTTTTATTAACTGGCTTGTAACCCAGCATGAGACTTTAAACTGTTTTTAACTTTTTTAACTGTTTTTAACTTTTCAACTGCTTTTTATCTAGCAAATTGTTCTTAAAGTAATTTGTATTTGCTACTTCAATGTTTTTTTTAGTCTGTCCTTTGCCCTTATTTCTGTGTGGTGTACAGCCCTTTGTTTTTCAACTGTGGTTGTTTTTAAAGGGATTTATAAATAAAGTTGGTATGGTATGGTATTCACGAGCTCAAAATACTTCAGAGTTTGAAATAAATAATACAAATACAAATAAATATAATAATAACAATAATAATACTACTAATAAAAAAATGATACCAAAAAAACCTATATTCCTTAGTCTATCTAGTTATTTGAAATACGTAACTTTTTACATTTTAGCAGACACATTAGATGCATTTGCACACAATTTTGGTATCGCATTGGTATCGCCGATAGCAACCATTCGTATCGCACTTCACTACCACTTGTGGCAGTACTGAAAATATCGAAGGAACAGAAAAAGTCTGGAGCTTAAGTCATAGAAAACTTTCTTAAGCGCAAAAAATATTTTCATTTATTTCTTTAGCCCTTTAATTCTATTGACAGTTTATTTAAGTAAAATGTAGATTGTTCTTATTTATCATTAATTAAGTTGGATATTTATTAGCACTGCATAATTGTATGCAAGTTTATTTTTCATCAGTTTTATGAATCCCTTCTTTTGCAGTGTATTTGATTTATCCAATTTTGTAATCAGGCTGACCTAAGCCTTGATAATAAATGGTGTGATTAACACATGCTTTTATTTCATTTGACAAGGTTTATCTTTTTAAACTGTAAGTAGGTGAGATATCATTATTGAATATGATTAAAATCAAGAGTAAGACCACTAATTCGGTGTCAATGTTTGAGTGTGCCCACCTCTGACGTAAAAAAGTTGGACTTCGAGGTCAAAGAGGTTAAAGGCCTACTGAAATGAGATTTTCTTATTTAAACCCATTCTATGTGTCATACTTGATAATTTTGTGATATTACCATATTTTTGCTGAAAGGATTTAGTAGAGAACATCAACGATAAACTTTGCAACTTTTGGTCGCTCATAAAAAAGCCTTGCCTGTACCGGAAGTAGAAGCCGATGTGCGCGTTACGTCACCGGTGTGAGGGCTCCTCACATCCGCACATTGATTACAACCATAGACACCTGCAGCTCGAGCGATTCTGACTGAGAAAGCGACAATTTCCCCATTAGTTTTGAGCGAGGATGAAAGATTCGTGGATGAGGAAAGTTAGAGTGAAGCACTAGAAGAAAAAAAGGCGAGTGCAGTGGGAGCGATTCAGATGTTATTAGACATATTTACTTGGATAATTCTGGAAAATCCCTTATTTGCTTATTGTGTTACTAGTGTTTTAGTGAGATTATAAAGTCATACCTGAAAGTCGGAGGGGTGCGGTGACCGCCAGTGTCTCTGAGAGAATTAAGCCAATTGACGAGCAGAGATGACAGCTGCTGCAGCAGGACGCTAACTCCGCACAAGTCTCCGGTAAGAGCCGACTTAATATCCCAATTTTCTCATCCAAAAACTTGCTGGTTGACATGTGGTAGAGAAACATGTTCGCTAAAGCTTCACAACAAACAAAGAAACACCGACTGTGTTTCAGTTGCTAAAGGCAGCTGCAATCCACCGCTTTCCACCAACAGCATTCTTCTTTGACGTCTCCATTATTAATTGAACAAATTGCAGAAGATTCAGCAACACAGATGTCCAAAATACTGTGTAATTATGCGATGAAAAGAGACGACTTTTAGCCGTAAGTGGTGCTGGGCTAAAAATGTCCGCTCAACCAATAACGTCACAAACACGCGTCGTCGTTCCGCGACGTTTTCAACAAGAAACTCCGCGGGAAATTTAAAATTGTAATTTAGTCAACTAAACCGGCCGTTTTGGCATGTGTTGCAATTTTAAAATTTCATAATTGATATATAAACCATCAGACTGCGTGGTCGGTAGTAGTGGGTTTCAGTAGGCGTTTAAGATCCCCTGATTTAAAATACCGTATTTTTCGGACTATTAGACACACTTAAAATCCTTTCCTTTTCTCAAAACTCGACATTGTTCCTTATAACACGGTGCGCCTAATGTACGGAACATTTTTGGTTGTGCTTACCAACCTCGTAGCTATTTTATTTGGTACATGGTGAAATGATACGTGTGACCAGTAGATGGCAGTCACACATAAGAGATGTGTGTAGACTCCAATATGACTCAAGTAAACAACACCAAAATTGTATATGTTTCATTGAAAATATAGAACATTAAAAATGTATCAAAATGTCTTGGTAAGCTATGAAGCCTCTGCATCAACGTACGAGTATTATTATGGTGTGTGTATAAGAAAAAGCAAGTTTTCTTCCTTCTTGCACCTGCTGATATGTATTTGGGATCTGCATAAATCCTGAAAATTTGTACACGTGCCGACACCGTAGTCGATAAGCTTCTACTTTTTCTCTAACTTCCTGTTATGGGACATTCATCCTCCGCTGTTGCCATTTTGAATATAAAGTAGTGTAAAGTTCTTACTCATATCTGGCAGTAAACTCGCCATGAAAGCGCTAAAACATACCGGTGTAGTGAGTTTATATTATTCACCCAAGGATCTTTAGTTATTAGAGAGTTCCGGTGAGACTTTTCTTCACGGGACACATTTCCGGTGTCGTTGCACTAGTGTCGGCTCTTACCGGTGACTTGTGCGGAGTTAGCGTCCTCCTGCAGCAGCTGTCATCTTGGCTCGTCAATTGGCTTAATTCTCTCAGAGACACTGGCGGTCACCGCACCCCTCCGACTTTCAGGTAGGACTTTATTGATTTACGTAAAGTCTGAATATTATTAAAACAGTTAGCGGGATCTTTTCACACTTCTTCCACTCCCGTCCTTGCACGCTACACCGCTACATCAAAGATGACGGCGAAAAGACGCTGCTGAACGTGAGCCACGTGAATAAGACTGCCCACAATTTTTGACCAAAGAACCACTATTGCATGTTATGTAGACCACAAGGAAGTTATTTTTCATTTATTTAGAAAAAAACAAAAATAATATGACCCCCTTGTGAATGAAACCGCTCATCGGCAGTGCGCCTTATAATCCGGTGCGCTCTATAGTCCGGAAAATATGGTAAACTAAAAATAATACAAGAAAAAATAAGCAAGGAAATTTGTATTTTGTATGTTTTTCTCTTTCAGATCGCTCTAGACAAGACAGCAGAGAATTTGCAGCAGGCTCATCTGCAAACCGAGCAGATCCTCCACCAGTGGGAAAACACCATCCGACAGATGAAGCAAAGAGATGCTGACATACAACAATATGCCCAGGTAAGCAAAAAACACAATATGAACACAACGTGTGTAGAGCAGTCCAGATGGTTCTTTTCCTCTTTGGTTCCCAAAAATGTTTTTGAAATATAGACTCGTCAGACCACAAAACACTTTTCCACTTTGAATCAGTCCATCTTGGATGAGGTGACTACTTGTCCAGCGTGTACCTCGCCTTCCGCCCATGTGCAGCTGGGATAGGCGACAGCACTCACCGCATTTCCAAAAGGGACAAGCAGTAAAAAAAATGGATGAACGGATATCGGATGAGATTGGGCCCAGTGTAGCCGGCGGTGTTTCTGGGTGTTGTTGATAAATGGCTTTCGTTTTGCATAGTAGAGTCTTAACTTCCACTTACAGATGTAGCGACCAACTGTTGTTACTGACAGTGGTTTTGTAGGGGCGCCATGGCGTAGTGGGTAGAGCGGCCGTGCCAGAAACCTGAGGGTTGAAGGTTCGCTTCCCACCGATTGACATCCATTATCGCTGCCCTTGTGTCCTTGGGCAGGACACTTCACCTTTGCCCCCGGTGCCGCTCACACTGGTGAATGAATGATGAATAAATGATTGGTGGTGGTCGGAGGGGCCGTAGGTGCAAATATGCAGCCACGCTTCCGTCAGTCTACCCCAGGGCAGCTGTGGCTACAGATGTAGCTTACCACCACCAGGTGTGAATGAAATGGGTTCCCACTTCTCTGTGAGCGCTTTGAGTATCTAACAATAGAAAAGCGCGATGTAAATCTAATCCATCATCATCATCATCATCTTTTCTGAAGTGTTCCTGAGCCAATGTGGGGATATCCTTTACACACTCATGTCGCTTGCGGGATCAAAAGGTCACAGTCATGCTGCCTGCATGCAGTGATTTTTCCAGATTCTCTGAAACTTTTGATGATATTACGGATTGTAGATGGTGAAATCCCTACATTCCTTGCAATAGTTGGTTGACAAATGTTGTTTTTGAACTGCTGGACAATTTGCTCACGCATTTAGCATTAATGGGGTAGTTACCCATGCCTCGGGCTCTGATACAACCCCCATACCATCATAGATGCTGGCTTTTGAACTTTGCGCCTAAAACAGTCCAGATAGTTCTTTTCCTCTTTGGTTTCCAAAAACTTTTTGAAATATGGACTCGTCAGACCACAGAAGACTTTCCCACTTTGAATCAGTCCATCTTGGACGAGGTGGCGTTTTGTCCAGCATGTACCCCGCTTTCCGCCCATGTGCAGCTGGCATAGGCTACAGCACCCACCGTGATCCCAAAAGGGACAAGCGGTAAAAAAAAGGGATGAATGGATCTCGGATGAGATTGGGCCCAGTGAAGCCAGCGGTGTTTCTGGGTGTTGTTGATAAATGGCTTTCGTTTTGCATAGTAGAGTCTTAATTTGCACTTACAGATGTAGCGACCAACTGTTGTTACTGACAGTGGTTTTCTGAAGTTTTCCTGAGCCCATGTGGTGATATCCTTTACACACTCATGTCGCTTGCGGGATCAAAAGGTCACAGGCATGCTGCTTGCATGCAGTGATTTCTCCAGATTCTCTGAACCTTTTGATGATATTACGGATTGTAGATGGTGAAATCCCTACATTGGTTGACAAATGTTGTTTTTGAACTGTTGGACAATTTGCTCACACATTTGTTCACAAAGTGGTGACGCTCACCCCATCCTTGTTTGTGAATGACTCGACATGTCATTGAAGCTGATTTTATACCCAATCATGGCACCCGCCTGTTCCCAATGAACCTGTTCACCTGTGGGATGTTCCAAATAAGTGTTTGACGAGCATTCCTCAACTTTCTCGATCTTTTTTGCCATTTGTGCCAGCTTTTTTGAAACATATTACAGGCATCAAATTCCAAATCAGCTAATATTTGCGAAAAAGGACAAAGTTTCTCATCAAGTATCTTGTCTTTGCAGTCATTTCAATTGAATATAAGTTGAAAAGTATTTGCAAAACATTTTAATCTGTTTTTATTTACCATTTACACACCGTCCCAATCTGCAATGAGGTGGCGACATGTCCAGAGTGTACACCGCCTTCCGCCCGAATGCAGCGACCCCGAACAGGACAAGCGGTAGAAAAATAGGTGGATGGACAACGTGCCAATTTCACTGGTTTTGGGTTTTGTAGAAGCTGTCCCAGACCAACCAGACCATGCGGGAAAGGAACGACTCCCTGACAGAAATGAAGCGGCTCGAGGACTTGCAGATGGCTGACAACAAGGACAAAGAGAAAAGGTTAACAGCAACCAATCGACATGCTGCAAAACTGCGGCTGGACTTGAAGGAGCAGGAAAAGAACCGGGTGGCCATGCAGGATGAGGTTATACTCTCTCAGCAAATTCTCCCAGGAGTCACCAAAGACTTTTCAACTTGGTTGTTGTGTTGTGTCTGCAGCTAAAAACTTGTAAAACCTCTCTGGATAGAACAGCGTCCACGGTGGAGTCTGTGAAGTCCAACATCTGCAGGCTGAAGGACGAGATCCAGAAAAACAAAATCAGGTCAGTCACATGTTGAAGCTCCACAATGTAAACACAAATTGCTTCTTTTTTTTTTTTTTTTTTTTAAATGTGTGAGTGTAGACTGGAACAGAGTGTGGCCCAGAATGTTGAATTTGAGGGGATGCTGAAAGCTGTGACCCAGAACGCCTTGAGCGAGAAGGAGAAAGCTGCGCTGATGGAGAATTTCCTCAAGGATGAGGAACAGGCCATCAAGGTGAGGATTCATTCATCCAGTGAAGTTGGCACGTTGTGTAAATAAATGCTAAATAAAAAACAGAATACAATACTTTTCAACTTATATTCAATTGAATAGACTGCAAAGACACACTATTTAACATTCGAACTGGAAAACGTAGTTATTTTTTGCAAGTATTAGCTAATTTTAATGAAATTAAACAATGGATGTCCGCTAACTTTTTGCAACTCAACGGCAAAAAAACGGAAATGCTGATTATCGGTCCTACTAGACACCGACCTCTATTTAATGATACAACTCTAACATTTGACAACCAAACAATTAAACAAGGCGACACGGTACAGAATCTGGGTATTATCTTCGACCCAACTCTCTCCTTTGAGGCACACATTAAAAACGTTACTAAAACGGCCTTCTTTCATCTCCGTAATATCGCTAAAATTCGCTCAGTTCTGTCCACTAAAGACGCTGAGATCATTATCCATGCGTTTGTTACGTCTCGTCTCGATTACTGTAACATATTATTTTCGGGTCTCCCCATGTCTAGCATTAAAAGATTACAGTTGGTACAAAATGCGGCTGCTAGACTTTTGACAAGAACAAGAAAGTTTGATCACATTACGCCTGTACTGGCTCACCTGCACTGGCTTCCTGTGCACTTAAGATGTGACTTTAAGGTTTTACTACTTACGTATAAAATATTACACGGTCTATCTCCATCCTATCTTGCCGATTGTATTGTACCATATGTCCCGGCAAGAAATCTGCGTTCAAAGGACTCCGGCTTATTAGTGATTCCCAAAGCCCAAAAAAAGTCTGCGGGCTATAGAGCGTTTTCCGTTCGGGCTCCAGTAATCTGGAATGCCCTCCCGGTAACAGTTCGAGATGCCACCTCAGTAGAAGCATTTAAGTCTCACCTTAAAACTCATTTGTATACTCTAGCCTTTAAATAGACTCCCTTTTTAGACCAGTTGATCTGCCGTTTCTTTTCTTTTTCTCCTATGTCCCACTCTCCCTTGTGGAGGGGGTCCGGTCCGATCCGGTGGCCATGTACTGCTAGCCTGTGTATCGGCTGGGGACATCTCTGCGCTGCTGATCCGCCTCCGCTTGGGATGGTTTCCTGCTGGCTCCGCTGTGAACGGGACTCTCGCTGCTGTGTTGGATCCGCTTTGGACTGGACTCTCGCGACTGTGTTGGATCCATTATGGATTGAACTTTCACAGTATCATGTTAGACCCGCTCGACATCCATTGCTTTCCTCCTCTCCAAGGTTCTCATAGTCATCATTGTCACCGACGTCCCACTCGGTGTGAGTTTTCCTTGCCCTTATGTGGGCCTACCGAGGATGTCGTATTGGTTTGTGCAGCCCTTTGAGACACTAGTGATTTAGGGCTGTATAAGTAAATATTGATTGATTGATTGATTGAATTTTGAATTTGATGCCTGCAACATCTTTAAAAAAAAGGCTGAGAAAGTTGAGGAATGCTCATCAAACACTTATTTGGAGCATCTCGCAGATGAACAGGCTAATTGGGAACAGCTTCCATGAGTCAGTCACTCTGTCATTCACAAACAAGGATGGAGCGAGGGTCACCACTTTGTGAACAAACGCGTGAGCAAATTGTCCAATGGTTTTAGAACAACATTTCAAAGAATTTAGGGATTTGACCATCAACGGTCTGTAGTATCATCAAAAGGTTCAGAGAATCTGGAGAAATGTGAATTGTGAATTATATTTATATAGCGCTTTTCTCTAGTGACTCAAAGCGCTTTACATAGTGAAACCCAATATCTAAGTTCCATTTAAACCAGTGTGGGTGGCACTGGGAGCAGGTGTGTAAAGTGTCTTGCCCAAGGACACAACGACAGTGACTAGGATGGCGAAAGCGGGAATCGAACCTTGAACCCTCAAGTTGCTGGCACGGCCACTCTACCAAACGAGCTATGCCGCCCCACTGCATGTAACATTGAATGCCCATGACCTTCGATCCCTCAATCAGTACTGTATCAAAAAGCAACACACACACACTGTATATATATATATATATATATATATATATATATATATATATATATATATATATATATATATATATATATATATATATATATATATATATGTATATATATATATATGTATATATATATATATATGTATATATATATATATATGTATATATATATATATATGTATATATATATATATATGTATATATATATATATATATGTATATATATATATGTGTATATATATATATATATATGTATATATATATATATATATGTATATATATATATATATACATATATATATATATATATACATATATATATATATATATATATATATACATATATATATATATATATATATATATATATATATATATACATATATATATATATATATATATATATATATATATATATATATATATATATATATATATATATATATATATATATATATATATATATATATATATATATATATATATATATATATATATATATATATATATATATATATATATATATATATATATATATATATATATATACGGTGGAAGTGCGTCTGCCTCACAATACGAAGGTCCTGCAGTCTTGGGTTCAATCCCAGGCTCGGGATCTTTCTGTGTGGAGTTTGCAGGTTCTCCCCCCGGGAATGCATGGGTTCCCTCCGGGTACTCCGGCTTCCTCCATTTTCCAAAGACATGCACCTGGGGATAGGTTGAATGGCAACACTAAATTGGCCCTAGTGTGTGAATGTGAGTGTGAATGTTGTCTGTCTATCTGTGTTGGCCCTGCGACGAGGGGCGACTTGTCCAGGGTGTACGCCGCCTCCCGCCTGATTGTAGCTGAGATAGGCACCAGCGACCCCCGTGATCCCTAAGGGAATAAGCAATAGAAAATTGATGGATGGATGGATATATATATATATATATATATATATATATATATATATATATATATATATATATATATATATATATATATATATATATATATGCATACTTGGTCAACAGCCATACCGTTTACACTGATGGTTGTGATATAAACAACTTTAAAACTCTTACTAATATGCGCCACACTCTGTGAACCCACACCAAACAAGAATAACAAACACATTTCTGGAGAACATTGGCTCTGTAACACATTATAAACGCAACATAAAAATTACCTAGAATTCCAATGCATCCATGACTCTTGGCTATATTATACACGCGCCCCCCAACTCCGCCCACCTCAACTGACGCACGGAGAGGGGGCGGGGTGGGGGGTTGGTGGTAGCGGGGTGTATAATATAGCCAAGAGTTATGGATGCATTGGAATTCTGGGTAATTCTTATGCTGCGTTTATAATGTGTTACAGAGCCGATGTTCTCCCGAAATGTGTTTGTTATTCTTGTTTGGTGTGGGTTCACAGACTGTGGCACATATTAGTAAGAGTGTTAAAATTGTTTTATATCACAACCATCAGTGTGACCTGTATGGCTGTGGAATAAGAGCCCTGGTTTACACATAGTAAGAGACAAACAAACTCCTTCGCCATTTTGAAAATGACGGTGGGGGAGGCGTCATTCGAGATGTCACGAATTCGACCCGGCGGTAAAAATAAGCATGCGCTAACAAATTTGGGGAGCGAGTTTTACCCGGCAGTAATTCAAGGCAGGCGCATATTACATGTGTGTTACATGTGTGTTTGTGTGTAAATGTATACATGTACACATTTTCTATATGTGTGTATATAATGGGCATATGCGAAGAGTAAGTGAAAGTTCAACTAATACCTTTTCTTTATTTTTATTTTTTTTTTCTTCCGTGGCAACATCATTAAAGTTTTGTAATCAATCAGATTTATCAAGCAGCTAAAACACACTAAAATGGATACATGAGTTTTTTACATTTTTTTCATCATGCATTGTAGTGAGTGTAATTTTTGATTATGTACGGTGTATTATGTACCTTAACTCAATATTTCTTGAAAAATTCCAACACCAACCATTTCAACTTATTTAAACTATTTAAGTTTTTTACCATTTAAAAAAAAAATAAAAAATTTGGTTTTTTTTTAAATTCCCAAATTTTGGGTACATTTCCATTGAAATCAATGGGACATTCTTCAAAGTTACACAACTCCCACCTTTTTCACCTGATTCAAACAAACTGTTCCAACTTCAAAATATTCCGCCTGTTTTTTTTTTTTATAACATCCACAAAGTTCAGTAAGCAGGTTGGAATATGTGTGACTATGTGTGTTAACTTCCAGTGTCGGTTGCATGAATGGGAAAGGTTGTTCGGATTAGGCCATATAGCTAAATGCTGTGCAGGGATTACTTCAATGGATTACTGCACTTATAAATTTGAGTGTGATGTAAGGATACCCTCATGAAAAGCACGTTTAATAAAAAAAACGTTATTATGGTCTTACCTTTACTTATAAATTAAGTCCATGCACCTCTCCTTCTGATCAAAGCATCGATAACTTGTTTATAGAAGGGCGGTATAGCTCGGTTGGTAGAGCGGCCGTGCCAGTAACTTGAGAGTTGCAAGTTCGATTCCCGCTTCCGCCATCCTAGTCACTGCCGTTGTGTCCTTGGGCAAGACACTTTACCCACCTGCTCCCAGTGCCACCCACACTGGTTTAAATGTAACTTAGATATTGGGTTTCACTATGTAAAGGTTTATTCAGGTGTACTGGAGAGGAGGCTACGCCGGATAGTCGAACCTCTGATTCAGGAGGAACAGTGTGGTTTTCGTCCTGATCGTGGAACTGTGGACCAGCTCTATACTCTCCGCAGGGTTCTTGAGGGTGCATGGGAGTTTGCCCAACCAGTCTACATGTGCTTTGTGGACTTGGAGAAGGCATTCGACCATGTCCCCTCGGGAAGTCCTGTGGGGAGTGCTCAGAGAATACGGGGTATCGGACTGTCTTATTGTGGCGGTCCGCTCCCTGTACGATCAGTGCCAGAGCTTGGTCCGCATTGCCGGCAGTAAGTCGAACACATTTCCAGTGAGGGTTGGACTCCGCCAAGGCTGTCCTTTGTCACCGATTCTGTTCATAACTTTTATGGACAGAATTTCTAGGCGCAGTCAAGGCGTTGAGGGGTTCCGGTTTGGTGACCGCAGGATTAGGTCTCTGCTTTTTGCAGATGATGTGGTCCTGATGGCTTCATCTGACCGGGATCTTCAGCTCTCACTGGATCGGTTCGCAGCCAAGTGTGAAGCGACCGGAATGAGAATCAGCACCTCCAAGTCCGAGTCCATGGTTCTCGCCCGGAAAAGGGTGGAATGCCATCTCCGGGTTGGGGTGGAGACCCTGCCCCAAGTGGAGGAGTTCAAGTACCTAAGAGTCTTGTTCACGAGTGGGGGAAGAGTGGATCGTGAGATCGACAAGCGGATCGGTGCGGCGTCTTCAGTAATGCGGACGTTGTACCGATCCGTTGTGGTGAAGAAGGAGCTGAGCCGCAAGGCAAAGCTCTCAATTTACCGGTCGATCTACGTTCCCATCCTCACCTATGGTCATGAGCTTTGGGTCACGACCGAAAGGATAGGATCACGGGTACAAGCGGCCGAAATGAGTTTCCTTCGCCGTATGGCGGGGCTCTCCCTTAGAGATAGGGCGAGAAGCTCTGCCATCCGGGAGGAACTCAAAGTAAAGCCGCTGCTCCTCCACATCGAGAGGAGCCAGATGAGGTGGTTCGGGCATCTGGTCAGGATGCCACCCAAACGCCTCCCTAGGGAGGTGTTTAGGGCACGTCCAACCGGTAGGAGGCCACGGGGAAGACCCAGGACACGTTGGGAAGACTATGTCTCCCGGCTGGCCTGGGAACGCCTCGGGATCCCCCGGGAAGAGCTAGACGAAGTGGCTGGGGAGAGGGAAGTCTGGGTTTCCCTGCTTAGGCTGTTGCCCCCGCGACCCGACCTCGGATAAGCGGAAGAAGATGGATGGATGGATGGATGGATATGTAAAGCGCTTTGACTCACTAGAGAAAAGCGCTATATAAATATAATTCACTTCACTTCAATGTAAAATCAATTATCATCGACCTGAATTACTCACCTTTTCCAGAAGACGGCAGCAAATTTGCCGAAAGGCGACTGTCCAAATTCCATATTACCAAACTTAAGACCCTGGCAAGCATCTCTTGGTTTGGACACCCCTTATGTGTAGATAAGGAACTTTTTGCTTTGATACCACTCTGTGTTTTACACTAGGAACTTGATGTAGAACTACGAGACCGAAGGGAGGAGCTCTTTCGTTGTAAACAGCATTTTGAAACTCTGAGAAAAAAGGAAAAGGATTTTATGGCCCAGGACTCGAGGAGCAAAGCCACCATCAGCAATCTGGAACGTGAGATAAGGAAACAAGAAGGGAATTTGATGAGACAGCAGATGATCATGAACGAGAAGGTATGCTAACCAAAACATTAGCTACTGGATTCTTTCTCACCTTTTTTTAAAATTCATTTCAGGACGTCCAAATAATCTTTTTGGATAAAAAGCTTGCGCGACTACGAGGTGTCGACGACTCTGAAGAAAAGCAAATGTTGGAAATGAAGATCAGCGAGTTGACGAAAGCCCTCGATGAGATGAAAAAGACATCCGGGAAAATTATCAACGCAATCAAAGAGGCTGAGGTCAGACTAGGTTAAGTAAGATTCACAATTGAAAAGTGTTCTCATCCTAAAGGGATTTTTTTTCTTTCTCTCTTGACAGAGTGACATTCGGTTTTTGAGGAAGGAAAATGAGACGTCCGCCGCTAACAAGGACGATCTGCAGAAGAAAGTAGAAGACATGATGCTGATCAATAACAATACTGAAAAGGAGTTAAAGAAACTCAGCTTCAAGAAACAGGTAAATATTATGGCTTCGGTAAATTCAAAACGATTACACAACAACATTAAAAATTTAGCCGTGAAAATCACTTTGGTAAGTGGGGTCAGCTGCACTGAACAAAAAAAATAGCTACGTGTGGCATTCCCTTTGAAATGCACATGACTGCCACCTATTGAAAAAAAAAATCTAGCAGTGGAACGTCAGATTTTGCTCATTGCCGACAATCCGTGTGTAAAGGATATCACCACATGGGCTCAGGAACACTTCAGAAAACCACTGTCAGTCACTACAGTTGGTCGGTACCCCTGCACTAGACCGTATATCTTACCTTTACTTGTAAATTAAGTCTGTTCGACTTTCCTTCTGGATGACGATCTCCATGACTTTGTTGTAGAATCCCGCCTTTTTCTCTTTGAGTTTTAAAAGTCTCTCAATGGAGATAATTGCCACAAAATGCAAGCCCCCGTTTCCCCGAAAAGCAGGTGGCGTTTATCAGGTCTTTTAATATTTCACGATTTTCCTTTACATTGGCATTGTGGATGCTGATATTTAGTCTCCGTTGTTCATTTAGAGCCATCCATCCATTTTCTTCCGCTTATCCGAGGTAGGGTCGCGGGGGCAGCAGCCTAAGCAGAGAAGCCCAGACTTCCCTCTCCCCAGCCATTTCGTCCAGCTCCTCCCGGGGGATCCCGAGGCATTCCCAGGCCAGCCGGGAGACATAGTCTTACCAACGTGTCCTGGGTCTTCCGTGATATTCCAAACATTTTGAAATAAATCTGACCTTTTTTGCAGGTTTTTCAGATCAGTACATCCCATTTGGGTCTAAACACGGTCACCCATTGAGAATAAGAGGCAGGGACAGCAATGAAGTCGTTTTTTTGTAGCCCAGCTACAGTATACCAATCCTTTTGAAATGAACGCGTTATTTTCTGTCTTCGGACCACATGTTTGAATCAAATCTGGCAGCTCTGGCTTTGGTCTCCCAGTATTAATGACCTCTTGCTTTGATTGAAAGTCCTGTTTTGAAAAATTCCTTATTTTAGAAATCAAATCCTCCATTTTTAGGGCGAAAAAGCATCATAGTTTGCGGAAGCTTAGCAGTCTGTTGTTTTCTTCTTCTACTTCTTCAGGGTCCATGAACTTTTGAACTGCAAGTTGACAATATATTGCCCCCTACTTTGAGGCAGAGGTACTTGCTGCCTCGTGGCCTGCCTTTTCCCCGTGGCAACAAGCACGCGCCCCCTCGCACGCACACGCTCAATACACTTTGTGTGTAGCGGTGGAGGCACTACCTATGGCTGCCTCACTTCTCGTCTGCCGCGTTATTTTGATCAGGAAACATGGAATTTCTGCAATTTTGACCATGGAAATGATCAAAACATACCGGAACCACACCAAAATCCCAAAGACCAAAAGAGAAATATCATAACTTATTTTTTTTTTTATTACTTCGTTTTGGAACCTCTCATGGTTAAGCCTTTTAACTCCCCTGGTGGCAGGGGGAGGCACTGCCTCACTTGCCTCCCCTGACAGCACGTCGCTGACACTTTCCTTCCGCGGCGGAGCGCTCAAGTACGCACACTTAATTAACTCTGCCAAAGACGTTATTTTTTCTGCAGAGTTTGTCTGATTGGCAACCAGTACACACTTTCACCCGGTTGCTAATCAGTCTCCTATTTCAGTCCGGCGCTGTCTTCCAGATGCTTACTGTCTTGTGTAGTGTGTGTCTACTTACCTCTAAAAAGGAAGTTATTTATTTTTTAAATGTATTTATTTATTTCAGGCGATGACATTAAAAAAAATAAAAATAAAATAAAAACACGTACAAAGTTGACAACACATAATAATATAAATTAATACGTAGCAAAAGGTAATGTATAGTATGTAATACATTATTGTCCGGTTTTGCCTGAAAGGGAGTGGGAAGAAGATAACTTATTTCCGTGACTTTACTTTTGCACTCGCCTTCTTTTGTTTTTCTCCTCTCCTTGTGCATGCGCCTTCAGTTTCTATCACATATTATTATTTTACTACTTTACCGTTTGCCTCCGGTCTGCTGCATCTTGGAGTGACACTGCTGAAGCTGCTTTCAAGTCCAAATGTCCAAAAACAAAAATTCCTTTTATCTCCTACGAACATACTTGTTCTTTTACCGCGTTCCACGCCTATCACCTTGCCAGTCCCGTGCTGCGCAGAGGATTTTGTAAGATGTATTTTATTTTTAAACCCAGCTAATGCAAAAGTGCCAGAAAAAACTACACTCACCAAGTTTACTCTTAACACCATCAGGCAGTTTTGTGAGGATTTTGGAACCGCAATATAACGGTAAATATACAATACCGCTACATCCTTACTAAATTAAGATTTCTACATCAAAGATTTTAAGCTAGAAAAAGGTATTTTATTTTGAAAACAAGCATTATTAGGGCCCGAGCAGCAAAGGTCCTATTTTAGAGGTCCTGAAACTGAACTTAAAAAATTGGCTCACTAGCGCCCCCTTTAAAGTTGGAAAAATTGAGCCCCTTTCCCCAGATTCACGTATCATCACGAAAATTGCTGCAGACATCCCTGATTACAGGACACACGTAAAAGTCTCAAGAACCCGTATCTGAAAAGGAACAGGAAGTCGGGCATCTTGGTTTCCGTGGGCTATTTTAGTCGAAAAACAGGGGACGTGGGACGTACTTTAAACAAACTCATCCTAGGGACTTTGACGCCATAAAACCTGGCCGTGGCGTGGCGCCAAACTTTGATCCGATGGTTCGCCACAAAACACAAAAGTAATTCAGATCTTGATCTTGATTGACATGCTCTGATCTCCCCGAAATTTTTGATGACGGGTTTGGGATGTTGGGTGAGATTTAACTGAATGACTAATGTGGCACCAATAGATCCCCCTTGTGGTGGAAAACTATAACAGTAAAACTTATTTTTAGATGCTCCAATCTTTCAGAACTATTTTAATGAGTACAAGCGGGAGGCAACTGCATCCCCGCAGCGTCGCCAATATCGCCCTCTTGTGGTGGGAAGTGACAACAGTCATAAAAGTTCGTTACACATATTTCGATTTTCTTGAAAATTTGGGTGGCGGGTCAGGGCGCTTCGGCAAGGACTTGAACGTGAACCCTACCGTGCAAGCGGGGCGAAGGTCCGTTCAACGCTGCTCCCAGCTTTAATTCAACTTGCATTTCTTAAATGTTTAAGTTCTTAGAATGTTTTAGAATCTTTAAACCATTTTTATGTGGCGAAAAACCCAAATATCTTACAAAACCCCAAACCAGTGAAGTTGGCACATTAAGTAAATTGTAAATAAAAACAGAACAGAATCATTTGCAAATCCTTTGTAACCTATATTCAATTGAATACACTGCAAAGACAATATATTAAATGGTAGAAGTGAGAAACTTTTCTTATTTTTTTGCAAATATTAGCTCATTCGAAATTTGATGCCTGCAACATGTTTCAAAAAAGCTGGCACAAGTAGCAAAGAAGTTGAGGAATTCTCATCAAACACTTATATGGAACATCTCACAGGTGAACAGGCTAATTGGGAGCAGGTGGGTGCCATGTTTGGGTATGAAAGCAGCATCCGTGAAATGCTGAGTCATTCACGAAAAAGGATGGGGCGAGGGTCACCAATTTGTGAACAAATACGTGAGCAAATTGTTCAAAAACAACATTTCTCAACGAGCTATTGCAAGGAATTTACAGATTTCACCATCTATGGTCCGTAATATCATCAAAAGGCTCCGAGAATCTGGAGAAATCACTGCACGTAAGCGGCAAGGCTGAAAATCAACATTGAATGCCGGACCTTCGATCCCTCAGGCGGTACTGCATCAAAAACCAACATCTGTGTGTAAAGGAAATCACCACATGGGCTCAGGAAAACTTCAGAAAACCATTGTTTGTAACTACAGTTTGTCGCTACATCGTTAAGTGCAAGTTAAAACTCTACCATGCAACGTGAAAGCCATTCATCAACAACACCCAGAAACGGCGCCGGAAAATTGTTCTGCGTTCTGACAAGTCCACATTTTAAATTGTTTTTGGAAACGGTGCACGTTGTGTTCTCCAGACCAGAGAGGAAAATAACCAAATAACGCAAAGTTCAAAAGTCAGCATCTGTGATGGTATGGGGGTGTATTAGTGCCCAAGGCATGAGTAACTTACACATCTGTGAAGGCACCATCATACAGGTTTTGGAGCAACATATGTTGCCACCCAAGCAATGTCTTTTTTATGGACGCCCCTGCTTATTTCAGCCTAACAATGCCAAGCCATGTGTTACAACAGCGTGGCTTCGTAGTAAAAGACTGCGAGTACTGGACTGAAATGCTTGTAGTCCAGACCTGTCTCCCATTGAAAATGTGTGGCGCATTATGAAGTGTAAAATATGACAACGGAGACTTCGGACTGTTGTACATCAAACAAGAATGGGAAAGAATTCCACCTGAAAAGCTTCAAGAATTGGCTCCTCAGTTCCCAAACGTTTACTGAGTGTTGTTAAAAGTAAAGGCCATGTAACACAGTGGTAAAAATGCTCCTGTGCCAACTTTTTTGCAATGAGTTGCTGCCATTAAATTCAAGGTTAATGATTATTTGCGTAATAATATCTTTAAGAAGGGGGACCGGAGGGTGTGCTCCAACTATCGTGGGATAACACTCCTCAGCCTTACCGGTAAGGTTTATTCAGGTGTACTGGAGAGGAGGCTACGCCGGATAGTCGAACCTCGGATTCAGGAGGAACAGTGTGGTTTTCGTCCTGGTCGTGGAACTGTGGACCAGCTCTCTACTCTCCGCAGGGTTCTTGAGGGTGCATGGGAGTTTGCCCAACCAGTCTACATGTGCTTTGTGGACTTGGAGAAGGCATTCGACCGTGTCCCTCGGGAAGTCCTGTGGGGAGTGCTCAGAGAGTATGGGGTATCGGACTGTCTTATTGTGGCGGTCCGTTCCCTGTACGATCAGTGTCAGAGCTTGGTCCGCATTGCTGGCAGTAAGTCGAACACATTTCCAGTGAGGGTTGGACTCCGCCAAGGCTGTCCTTTGTCACCGATTCTGTTCATAACTTTTATGGACAGAATTTCTAGGCGCAGTCAAGGCGTTGAGGGATTCCGGTTTGGTGGCCGCAGGATTAGGTTTCTGCTTTTTGCAGATGATGTGGTCCTGATGGCTTCATCTGACCGGGATCTTCAGCTCTCACTGGATCGGTTCGCAGCCGAGTGTGAAGCGACCGGAATGAGAATCAGCACCTCCAAGTCCGAGTCCATGGTTCTCGCCCGGAAAAGGGTTGAATGCCATCTCCGGGTTGGGGAGGAGACCCTGCCCCAAGTGGAGGAGTTCAAGTACCTAGGAGTTTTGTTCACGAGTGAGGGAAGAGTGGGCTCGTGAGATCAACAGGCGGATCGGTGCGGCGGCTTCAGTAATGTGGACGTTGTACCGATCCGTTGTGGTGAAGAAGGAGCTGAGCCGGAAGGCAAAGCTCTCAATTTACCGGTCGATCTACGTTCCCATCCTCACCTATGGTCATGAGCTTTGGGTCATGACCGAAAGGATAAGATCACGGGTACAAGCGGCCGAAATGAGTTTCCTCCGCCGTGTGGCGGGGCTCTCCCTTAGAGATAGGGTGAGAAGCTCTGCCATCCGGGAGGAACTCAAAGTAAAGCCGCTGCTCCTTCACATCGAGAGGAGCCAGATGAGGTGGTTCGGGCATCTAGTCAGGATGCCACCCGAACGCCTCCCTAGGGAGGTGTTTAGGGCACGTCCAGCCGGTAGGAGGCTACGGGGAAGACCCAGGACACGTTGGGAAGACTATGTCTCCCGGCTGGCCTGGGAACGCCTCGGGATCCCCCGGGAAGAGCTAGACCAGGGGTGCCCATTACGTCGATCGCGAGCTACCAGTCGACCGCGGGGGGTGTGTCAGTCGATCTCCAGCCAGGCTTTTAAAAAAAATAGACCTAAAAATTAGTGATCATCAATCTCCACCAAGACGTCACTTAAATGACATTCACGGTACCGGAGGGTCTTGTGAGATGACGCTGGCTGCTGCAAGATCATTATTATGAAAATATGACCGAGAGGAAGGCGAGAAACACTTTTTATTTCAACAGACTCTCGCGCCGTACCTTCCGTCAAAACTCTAAAGGCCGACTGCACATTTCCTATCTTCACAATAAAAGCCCTGCTTCATGCTGCCTGCGCTAACTAAATACAGAGTCTCGGAAAACTGGCGTGCACAAGCGATCCCTCAGAAAGCTGGCGTGCACATCACTTGTGCACGCCAGCTTTCCGAGACTCTTATTTTGTCTTTGCAGTCATTTCAATTGAATAAAAGTTGAAAAGGATTTGCAAATTGATGTATTCTGTTTTTATTTACCATTTACACAATGTGCCAACTTCACTGGTTTGGGGTTTTGCCAGATTTATTTATTTAACCATCCATCCATCCATCCATCCATCATCTTCCGCTTATCTGAGGTCGGGTCGGGGGGGCAGCAGCCTAAGCAGGGAAACCCAGACTTCCCTCTCCCCAGCCACTTCGTCTAGCTCTTCCCGGGGGATCCCGAGGCGTTCCCAGGCCAGCCGGGAGACATAGTCTTCCCAACGTGTCCTGGGTCTTCCCCGTAGCCTCCTACCGGCTGGACGTGCCCTAAACACCTCCCTAGGGAGGCGTTCGGGTGGCATCCTGACTAGATGCCCGAACCACCTCATCTGGCTCCTCTCGATGTGAAGGAGCAGCGGCTTTACTTTGAGTTCCTCCCGGATGGCAGAGCTTCTCACCCTATCTCTAAGGGAGAGCCCCGCCACACGGCGGAGGAAACTCATTTCTGCCGCTTGTACCCGTGATCTTATCCTTTCGGTCATGACCCAAAGCTCATGACCATAGGTGAGGATGGGAACGTAGATCGACCGGTAAATTGAGAGCTTTGCCTTCCGGCTCAGCTCCTTCTTCACCACAACGGATCGGTACAACGTCCGCATTACTGAAGACGCCGCACCGATCCGCCTGTCTATCTCACGATCCACTCTTCCCCCACTCGTGAACAAGACTCGTAGGTACTTGAACTCCTCCACTTGGGGCAGGGTCTCCTCCCCAACCCGGAGATGGCACTCCACCCTTTTCCGGGCGAGAACCATGGACTCGGACTTGGAGGTTTATTTATTTATTTACTCTCTAAAAACAGTTTTTTCTGCACACGGTAATAGTTTACTAATATTTAAATAAGACATCCTCACTCAAGTTGATCCTTTAATCAGACTTATTTGACCTTCCAGTATTGGAAGACAGCCCTAGTTTTTACAGCTATCTCTGTGTCCACTACACTGCGTCCCCTCTGACCAGGAACTACTGGTAGAGCAAAACATCACCAAGCTCGAGGTGAAACGCAAGAGGGATCTTCTGTTCAACAAAGCCAACAGCATGGTGTCTTTGGAGAAAAGACAGCTGGACATGAAGAAAGCCATTTTGGAGAGGCAAGAGGAGATCAGCGTCTACAAACAAATGCTCATGAAGCAGCTGAGGACCACCGAGCAGGAGAGACAGAAAATCTGGTAAAACCCTTGCCGGTTATTTTTAACCAAATCTGTTTTCAAAGTACATGCTCTTCTCAGTGCTGAACTGAGTGGAAACCTGTCCAAGATTGAGGCCATGAAGAAACATTTCGAGGTCGTGACCTTTTCCATGGCAACACCCGGAGAGGATGAAGAGGATGCGGTGAAATCCCAAGCTCACTACATCGCCATGGTGAGAGGAGGACCGCTTAGAAGTCTTGAATCATTGTCCTCAACTAACCGCTTTTCCACTTCCAGGCTGGATTCGAGAGAGCAGAACTCCTCCATCAGGGAGAGCGTCTGAGCGCCAAAATCCGCAAGGCTGAGGAAGAAAATAAAGCTCTGGAGAACACCAACATGTTGTTCAGCCTCAGCAATACTGGATTCCTCACCGCAATCAACTCATCCAAAGAATCCAGTATGGGAACAGTCCTAATCAATGGTTTTGCACAAACCATGACCACTCGGGTTATTTTTTTTTTTACTTTTATACCACAGGTCCAGAATACCAAGAGAAATTCAAGATGGAGGAAGAGTTGCGTGTGGCTGAAGAGACACTCAAGAACAAGAAAAAACAAATCAAGGAGCTTCAGCAGGAACAACAGGTTAGAACGGGGGTTGGCAGCATGACACAAACCTTCCCAATTGTTAGAAACCGTTTAATACGCTTGTGTGTATTATAGCTGCGCGGATAGGCAATTATATCATCCGCAACCGCATCACCAAAGTCGTCATCCACCCAAACCAACATTTTATCAGGACCGTACCCGCCCGCTAACCGCCCGTTGAAATAAATCAGAGGTCGGCCGCCTTTACCACTCACAGAGCTATTTAAACCTGTTTCACAGAGTAATGAAGACAGTTGGAGCCGCTAACGTTCTCGCGACTATCCTATAGCGTTCATCCTGATGACAAGAATATGGGCGTGCTGTGAAGCCATTGCCTTTGACACCTTCAAAAACATGTCCAAACCGATTGTTGGTCCGGCAAAATGTCGTGTGCAGCTTCCGCAATTACACGTACAAGATTGAAAGGCATACTGGGTGACACAGAGTACACTGATGGTTGTGATATAAACAACTTTAACACTTACTAATATGCGCCACGCTGTGAAGCCACACAATACAAGATTGACAACCACATTTCGGGCGAACATCCTCACAGTAACACAACATGAACGCAACACCACAAATACCCAGAATCCTTTGTATCCGTGATATTTCCAGAGTATATTTTACACCCCCGCGCCCCCAACCCCGCCCACCTTACCGGCGCACGGGGGGGGGGGGGGGGGGCTGGTTTGCTGCTAGCGGGGTGTATAAAATAGTCAGGAAGTGTCATGAATACAAAGGATTCTGGGTATTTGTTGTGTTGTGTTTATGTTGTGTTACTGTGAGGATGTTCTCCCGAAATGTGTTTGTCGTTCTGAATTGGTGTGGCTTTACAGTGTGGCGCATATTACTGAGAGTGTTAAAATTGTTTATATCACAACCATTAGTGTACTCTGTGTCACACAGTATGCCTTGCAGTCGTGTGCGTGTCGCTGCAGAAGCCACACACAACATGATGCTGGACTGACAAGCAGATCGTACATGTTGTAGAAGGCGACAAAGCCAATGACTTCATAGCACACCCTAATACTTATTAACTGGGTGACTGCCGGTAGTCATTCAAGAGAATAATAGCGTCTCCTATTGTCTTCTTTGCTTTGTGACACGGGTCTTAAATGGCTCTTTGAATGGCAAAGGATACCGATTCCAGAACCATGTATATCAAATATTTCCGGATGGTTCAACCGCCAACCGCCCGAATCTAATTAAAATCTTTTTTTTCGTCATGTCAACCGCCCGACCCGCGGACTCCGCGGATGAGACCCCAAACCGCGCGTCTCTAGTGTGTATGCTTCACTGATGAGAGTATTTGGTGAACATCGTTTTCTCCTACTAATTGCGGCGGTTCCGGAACTCACCATAGTGTGGACTGTGATGCAACAGTTTGTTTACATGTCTCATTTTGTCCACCAAAAGTTTCATGCTGTGCGTGAAAGCACAAAAGTGCGCTTTGTTGATGTTATTGACTTGTTGAAGCTGATCAGGCAAACTTGGTCAGTGCATGGCTGCAAGCTAATCAATGCTAACATTCTATGTAGGCTAGCTCTATGTACATATTGCATCATTGTGACTCATTTGTAGGTATATTTGAGCTCATTTAATATCCTTTACTTTTATCCTCTTTCTGTATGATTTAGTTTTGCATGTCTCATGACACATTATCCGTATGAAATATTGGCTGCGTTGTTGTTCCAGACCACAGCAAATATTACCAAAGATTGTTATAAATCTATTTAAATAAGACGGTCGGCAGTTTCCTTTAACTTGGACACACACATTCCTTGACTGCACTTAAATGTAGAATATATGTAGAATATATTTATACTATTCATATATTATATATATAATATGTTTTATAATATTTATTATTATTATTGTCTATTGTGAGCGAACTGTGGTGCTGAATTCCCCCCCGGGATCAATAAAATATTTTCTATTCTATTCTATTGATGAACTAAAAAATGTCTTACGTTACAATCATGCTGTGTCAGATGTTTTGGAATATTATTCTGTGATATCTGCACCTAAAGAAATGCGAGCACATCAGTTTACAAATTGCTCAGTGGCCTAGTGGTTAGAGTGTCCACTCTGACATTGGTAGGTCGTGAGTTCAAATCCCAGTCAAGTCATACCAAAAACTTGACTTGACTTGACTTCCCTCCCTGTTTGGCACTCAGCATCAAGGGGTTGAAATTGGGGATAAATCGCCGCAATTCCAATAATATTAATCCACTGTTACAATCGGCCCCCGGAAAGCAGCCATACTATAATTGCGATGTGGCCCTCTGTCAAAGCAACATTGACATCTCTGCACTAGTTTCAGGCAAGTCGTTGTACATTTATTAAAGAGTACATTCTATACATACTGTCACTTAAAATCCAACCTAGTTATTGACAATATGGTGCTCTAAGTAACTGATTACTTAATTTAGCTGCAGCATAAATTGTTCTAACCCATGAGTCTGCAACCCAAAACGTTGAAAAAGCCATATTGGTGTCAAATAGTGTTGGTGACGAACCCCAAAATGCAGAGAAGGCGGCAGGCATTGTGTAAGAAAACATGATTTAATACAACACTAAAACAGGAACAAACAAAAGGCGCAGACGAGGCGGATAACAAACTTAGCTATGAACAAAAACACTTACTGTGTCACAAAGGGACTATGGCAGAGTGAACAGAAGTAGTCACAGCTACAACGATACAGGTAGTGGTGACGTCGACACGACAATAATCCAGCACCGAATTGGAGGACAAAGCAGGTGTAAATAAGAGTGGGCTGATTGACACCAGGTGTGGCCGGGTGCCAATCAGCCACAGCTGAGGGGAAACAGCGCTCAGGGAGAAAAACAGGAAACAGACAGAACAAGAGCACTGACATGAAACAAATATAGGGAAAACTAAAACATGGCCACATTGTCAGGGACAAGCCTGACAATTGGACCAAAAATACAAAAAGCAAACCTGTCTGGAGTCGCAAAAAAATGAAAAAGCCGTAGATAAATCTTATAATTTATAATTTAATTATATATTATTATAATTAATATAATTTAACGACACAGGAGGTCCTTCATACCGACAGCCATCAGACTGTATCATGCATATGTTCCTTGACTGCACTTAAATGTAGAATATATGTAGAATATATTCATCCATCCATCCATTTTCTACCGCTTATTCCCTTTCGGGGTCGCGGGGGGCGCTGGCGCCTATCTCAGCTACAATCGGGCGGAAGGCGGGGTACACCCTGGACAAGTCGCCACCTCATCGCAGGGCCAACACAGATAGACAGACAACATTCACACTCACATTCACACACTAGGGCCAGTTTAGTGTTGCCAATCAACCTATCCCCAGGTGCATGTCTTTGGAGGTGGGAGGAAGCCGGAGTACCCGGAGGGAACCCACGCATTCACGGGGAGAACATGCAAACTCCACACAGAAAGATCCCGAGCCTGGATTTGAACCCAGGACTGCAGGACCTTCGTATTGTGAGGCAGACGCACTAACCCCTCTGCCACCGTGAAGCCCGAATATATCATATTATTCATATTTTATATATTATTTATAAAATATATATTATTACTTATTATTGTCTATTGTGAGCAAACTGTGGTGCTGAATTTCCTCCAGGGATCAATAAAGTACTTTCCATTCTATTCTATTCTATTCTAATGAAGGCAACGCATGGAGTAACTGTCTATATTAGCTATAGTAACCTACTATCAAAATACTATTCTACCCTGTCCCCTCAGGCAGGGGACTACGGTCCATCCAGACCCACACCCCCCGCCACCTGAACAGTTTTTTCCCCTCGGCCATCAGGCACATGAACAATAACGAGATCTGATAGCTCAGTTACAGCTTATTTCATTACCTATTCTGTGTTATCAATCAATCAATCAATCAATCAATCAATGTTTATTTATATAGCCCCAAATCACAAATATCTCAAAGGACTGCACAAATCATTACGACTACAACATCCTCGGAAGAACCCACAAAAGGGCAAGGAAAACTCACACCCAGCGGGCAGGGAGAATTCACATCCAGTGGGACGCAAGTGACAATGCTGACTATGAGAAACCTTGGAGAGGACCTCAGATGTGGGCAACCCCCCCCCCCCCCCCCCCCCCCCCTCTAGGGGACCGAAAGCAATGGATGTCGAGCGGGTCTAATATGGTACTGTGAAAGTTCAATCCATAGTGGCTCCAACACAGCCGCGAGAGTACAGTTGAAGCGGATCCAAGACAGCAGCGAGGGTCCCGTCCACAGGAAACCATCCCAAGCGGAGGCGGATCAGCAGCGTAGAGATGTCCCCAACCGATACACAGGCGAGCGGTCCATCCTGGGTCCCGACGAGCGGTCCATCCTGGGTCTCGACTCTGGACAGCCAGTACTTCATCCATGGTCATCGGACCGGATCCCCTCAAGGGAGGGGGGGACATAGGAGAAAGAAAAGAAGCGGCAGATCAACTGGTCTAAAAAGGAGGTCTATTTAAAGGCTAGAGTATACAGATGAGTTTTAAGGTGAGACTTAAATGCTTCTACTGAGGTGGCATCTCGAACTGTTACCGGGAGGGCATTCCAGAGTACTGGAGCCCGAACGGAAAACGCTCTATAGCCCGCAGACTTTTTTTGGGCTCTAGGAATCACTAATAAGCCGGAGTATTTTGAACGCAGATTTCTTGCCGGGACATATGGTACAATACAATCGGCAAGATAGGCTGGAGCTAGACCGTGTAGTATTTTATACGTAAGTAGTAAAACCTTAAAGTCACATCTTAAGTGCACAGGAAGCCAGTGCAGGTGAGCCAGTACAGGCGTAATGTGATCAAACTTTCTTGTTCTTGTCAAAAGTCTAGCAGCCGCATTGTGTACCAACTGTAATCTTTTAATGCTAGACATGGGGAGACCCGAAAATAATGCGTTACAGTAATCGAGACGAGACGTAACAAACGCATGGATAATGATCTCGGTGTCTTTAGTGGACAAAGTGGAGCGAATTTTAGCGATATTACCGAGATGAAAGAAGGCCGTTTTTTTTTTTTTTACTTTGCTTCTTATAACTTTCAGAAAGACTATTTTAAAGAAAAAATAAAACCTCAAAAATTGTCACGCCTGTAAGTTTATGTTTTGGTTTTGGTCAGGTTATGTTTAGTTTTTTGGACATTTTAGTTCTGTCTTTTCACTTCCTGGTTTGTTTTGTTACCATAGCTACTCATTAGTTTACTTACCCTAGTCACGCCCCGATCATCAGCCTCTCACACCTGTTTCTCATTACCACTGCTACTATTTAAGGATTTTACTTTCTGTCCATCAGTCTGGGATCTTCACACTCGCACACACGCTACCCATGCTGCACCTCATTCACACCCTCGATTATCTGCTTCATGCCTTGCAATGCTGTCCATTTTGTCCACGTAAGTTTTTGTTATTCATGCCACTGCGCAAGAGTTTTTTGTTTCATGTTCGTAGTTTATAGCCTTTGTGCTAGTCTTTTGTTTCATAGCCCAGTTTTTTGTACCGCCATTGTGCGCGCTTTTTGTTGGTTCCTGTTTTTAGTTTTAGTGTTAAAATAAAGATGTCTTTACCTTCACGCCGTTTCCACTCCATTCGCTTTGCACCTCGGGAAAACAAACCAAGATCAAGTTCAAGCCTGACAAAAATGATTTTAAGATTTTTAAACACATATACCATTTTACCTTTTAAATTCCTTCCTCTTCTTTCCTGAAAATTTAAATCAATGTTCAAGTAAATTTATTTTTTTATTGTAAAGAATAAATACATTTTAATTTAATTCTTCATTTTAGCTTCTTTTTTTTCGACGAAGAATATTTGTGAAATATTTTTTCAAACTTATTATGATTAAAACACTTTTAAATTATTGAGGCAAATCTAGAAAATCTGTAGAATCAAATTTAAACCTTGTTTCAAAGTCTTTTGAACTTCTTTTAAATTTTTTGCTCTGGAAAATCTAGAAGAAATAATGATTTGTCTTTGTTAGAAATATAGTTTGGTCCAATTTGTTATATATTCTAACAAAGTACAGAGTGGATTTTAACACATTTAAAACATGTCATCAAAATATTAAAATTAATTTTAATCAGGAAAATTTACTAATGATGTTCCATAATTTTTTTTTTTAATTTTTTCCAAGAGATTAAAATTAGCTAGTTTTTCTCTTCTTTTTTTCGGCAGAATTTTGAATTTTAAAGAGTCGAAATTGAAGATAAACTTTGTTTCAAAATTACATTTTCATTTTTTTTCGTGTTGTCTTCTCTTTTAAACCGTTCAATTAAGTGTTTTTTTCATCATTTATTCTCTAAAAAAAAACTTCCGTATAAGGAAAAAAAATGTACGACGTAATGACAGACAGAAATACCCCCCTTTTTTTATATATATTTATCTGTATCTATATTTATTTAATGTGATAAATAATTAAGATGATCAGTGTTTCCACAAAGATAAATATCATTAATTATTAATAATAACATTGAGTTAAAGGTAAATTGAGCAAATTGTCTATTTCTGGCAATTTATTTAAGTGTGTATCAAACTGGCAGCTCTTCTTATTAATCAGTACCCAAGAAGTAGCTCTTTTTTTCAAAAAGGTTGGTGACCTCTGCTCTACAGTATTGGGACAGTATTGGCGATGCTAAAAGATTTGACACTTTTCAAGATCATTGAATTTTGTGGATTTGCCTTTGATTTATTGATAGTGATTATGATTAGAATAGAACTAGGATTCTAAGTTTAAACATTTCTAAACAACCAAATAAATCTCAAAGACAGTATTTACTCATTTTTTTACACATTTCATCATCCATGTGAAATTATTTGTATGCTATTTTTTTTCAACTACTTAGTTGATGCACGTTTTGTCCCGGAAACAATACATTATTTAATAAATTATGTGTGCAATTTTAAAAAGCAATTTTAACATTGTTATATCAATCAATTAATAGATGTCACGGTTGGTAAAACTGGTGCAGCAAAATGCAAAAAAGACAAGCTGAATTAAAGTTCAAGGGGATAGCAGGTCCATTCTATGTGTCATACTTGATCATTTCGCGATATTGCCATATTTTTGCTGAAAGGGTTTAGTAGAGAACATCCACGATAAAGTTCGCAACTTTTGGTCGCTAATAAAAAAGCCTTGCCTTTACCGAAAGTAGCAGACGATGTGCGCGTGACGTCACAGGTTGTGGAGTTCCTCACATCCTCACATTGTTTTACAATCATAGCCAGCAGCAGCTAGAGCTATTCGGACCGAGAAAACGACAATTTCCCCATTAATTTGAGCGAGGATGAAAGATTTGATGGATGAGGAAATTTAGAGTGAAGGATTATGAAAAAAAAAAAGGCGATTGCAGTGGGAGCGATTCAGATGTTATTAGACATATTTACAAGGATAATTCTGGAAAATCTCTTATCTGCCTATTGTGTTGCTAGTGTTTTAGTGAGATTAAATAGTACCTGAAAGTCGGAGGGGTGTGGCTACGGGTGTGTTGACGCCAGAGTCTCAGAGGGAAGTCACGGCAGCTGCAGCAGTATGGAGCATCCGCTGATGTCTCCGGTAAGAGGCGACTTATTACCACAATTTTCTCACCGAAAACTGTCGGTTGATCGCGCTGATCCACAGTAAAGCTTCATCTTCGGGAATTTTAAACAAGGAAACACTGGCTAAAAGGCTAAAAGCTTCCCACCTCCATCTTTCTACTTTGACTTCTCCATTATTAATTCAACAAATTGCAAACGATTCAGCAACACAGATGTCCAGAATACTGTGTAATTATGCGATTAAAGCAGACTACTTATGACTTGGATCGGGCTGGAAAATAATGTCCGCTACATACGCGTCATCATATCGCGACGTTTTCAACACGACACTTAGCGGGAAATTTAAAATTGCAATTTAGTAAACTAAAAAGGCCGTATTGGCATGTGTTGCAATGTTAATATTTCATCATTGATATATAAACTATCAGACTGCGTGGTCGGTAGTAGTGGGTTTCTGTAGGCCTTGAAGGCGGAGGAAAACGGGTAAGACGAGGAGCCATAACACAAAAATGGCAGATTCGCAAGAATATCAAAAGTGCGAGAATTTGAGGACAAACTGGCGAGAAGCTTTACCACATGTAGAAAGGTAAACCATCTGGCGATTGCACCAAGTGAAGTCCAAATATTTGTAGGCTGCAGGTGACGAGTTGATGGCAGGCAGGTGAGTGATTAGGGAGAGCTGCCCCATAACCTCCCCCCCATAAAAAACCCCAACAGTACTGTTTTTCCATTTACCGTCATTCGTTGTAAAAAAAAAAAAAAAAAAATCACTATTCTATTGCAACATTTCTGTAAATGCAAAGTTTTTACTCTAAAATCCACAGTGTACTTAAAACAATTTATATAATTTATCATGAAATCCAGAGGTATATTCATACTTCATATTCATATTTACTGTTACGAGCGACCCTCTGATGGCAGCCATTAAGTTAAAGTACCAATGATTGTTACACACACACTAGGTGTGGTGGAATTATTCTCTGCATTTGACCCATCACCCTTGATCACCCCCTGGGAGGTGAGGGGAGCAGTGGTCAGCAGCGGTGGCCGCGCCCGGGAATCATTTTTGATGATTTAAACCCACAGTTTCAACCCTTGATGCTGGGACGTAATGGGTCCCATTTTTTTAGTCTTTAGTATGACTCGGCCGGGGTTTGAACTCACAACCTACCGATCTCAGTGTGGACACTCTAACCCATGGGTGTCAAACTCTGGCCCGCGGCCGTGTAATTTCATCTGGCCCTTGAGGCAATGTCATATTAACATTAGATCTGGCCTGCCGGTACTATACAGCGGCGGTGCCGCTATAACACCGCATTCACCGCTAATACTCATACATGCCGACCCTCCGGATTTTCCCGCGAGACTCCCGAAGTTCAGTGCCCCTCCCGAAAATCTCCCAGGACAACCATTCTCCGGAATTTCTCCCGCTTTCCACTCGGACAACAATATTGGGGGCGTCACGTCCGCTTTTCCTCTATACAAACAGCGTGCCGACCCAGTCACATAATGTAAGCGGCTCGTAAATGAATGCAAGGCATACTTAGTCAACAGCCATACGGGTCACACTGAGGGTGGCCGTATGAACAACTTTAACACTGTTACAAATGTGCGTCACACTGTGAACCCTCACCAAACAAGAATGACAAACACATTTCGGGAGAACCTCTGCACCGTAACACAACATAAACACGACAGAACAAATACCCAGAACCCTTTGCAGCGCTAACTCTTCCAGGAAGCTACAATATACATCCCCTGCTACCACCAACCCCACCCACCTCATTGTTATTTAATTTTCAAATGTATTAGCCTGTGGAAAAAGTTAATGGTGATATTTACTTTAGAAGGCTGCAAAAAGAAAACAGGCATTACATTTTTTATTTAAATTTTATTTCATATACAAATGTGTGTCACACTGTGAACCCACACCAAACAAAAATGACAAACACATTTCGGGAGAACATCTGCACTGTAACACAACATAAACACGACAGAACAAATACCCAGAACCCTTTGCAGCACTAACTCTTCCAGGACGCTACAATATGCACCCCATGATACCACCAACCCCGCCCACCTCATTGTTATTTAATTTTCAAATGTATTAGCCTGTGGAAAAAGTTAATGTTGATATTTACTTTAGAAGGCTGCAAAAAGAAAACAGGCCTTACATTTTTTATTCAAATTTTATTTCATATACAAATGTGCGTCACACTGTGAACCCACACCAAACAAGAATGACAAACACATTTCGGGAGAACATCTGCACCATAACACAACATAAACACGACAGAAAAAAATACCCAGAACCCTTTGCAGCACTAACTCTTCCAGGACGCTACAATATACACCCCCGCTACCACCAACCCCGCCCACCTCATTGTTATTTAATTTTCAAATGTATTAGCCTGTGGAAAAAGTTAATGTTGATATTTAACTCAGAAGGCTGCAAAATAGAAAAGAGGCATTCAATGTTTATTAAAATTTTATTTGATATGCCATTGATATTTTTTCATTATCATTATTTGAAACTCGATAATTTTAAAAGTTATATAAGCCTTGCTTGTTTAATATTCAATGCAAAACTTGTTTGGGTGCCTATTAAAAGGTTCATTTGTTCAACCTCGGCCCACGGCTTTGTTCAGTTTTAAATTTTGGCCCACTCTGTATTTGAGTTTGACACCCGTGCTCTAACCACTAGGCCACTGAGTTGGTAATAACTGCCACTTGGCCCTCAAAGAAAACCAGTTTTTCATCCCTGCTCTACGTCCTTTTGTCCAGGACATGAACAATACTTTGGAAGATCTGCAACAAGCTAAACAGCTTGAGAACAACAAAATTGAACACACAAAGTCCCTCCTCTGCAAACTGAATAAAGAGCTTGCTTCCCAGCAGGAAAAGATTCAAAGGGCCGTCAAACAGGTTTGATTTTGTTATGGCGCAACACGCAAAACCTTCTTTTACAGATACATATATATATATATATATATATATTTTTTTTTGCTACCAGTGTTCCAAACTGACGCGAAAGATCCGCTCATCCAGAAACACCAATTCAGAGACATTTGAGGAGAAGGACGTCAGGCTGAAGCTGCTAAAAGACTTTAACAAGAGTATCAACAAGATGCTCCATGACGCCATCCAGGACCAACCTGACCTCAGGTCAATACTGGAGAAATACTTTACTCAGGTCGGCAGCCATTCAGTCATACTGAATAACTCTTTATAGAATTTATAAATTTTACTTTCAACAAAATCCTTCGATTTATTGTGGAATTTTCTTCCTTTCTCAGGCCAACCTCTCTTTCCCGTCTCCTTCCTCCACTCCCGGCATCCACCGGAGCTTCAAAACAAACTCAGCTCGCAGCTCTGTCTCTCCCAGGTAAATTCAAATCTTTCTGGGATGGCAACATGATGGCTCCAAAACCTGTATGTACCTTTCAGCATTAATGGTGCCTTCACAGATGTGTAAGTTACCCATGCCTTGGGCACTAATACACCCCCATACCATCACAGATGCTGGCTTTTGAACTTTGCGCCTATAACATTCCGGATTGGTTCTTTTCGTCTTTGGTCCGAAGGGCAGGACGTCCACAGTTTCCAAAAACAATTTGAAATGTGGACTCGTCAGACTACAGAACACTTTACCATTTTGCATCAGTCCATCTTAAATGGGCTCGGGCTCAACGAAGCCGGCGGCGTTTCTGGGTGTTGTTGATAAATGGCTTTTGCTTTGCATACTATAGTTTTACAGATGTAGCGACAAACTGACAGACAAAACATGTATGTACCTTTCAGCATTAATGGTGCCTTCACAGATGTGTAAGTTACCCATGCCTTGGGCACTAATACACCCCCATACCATCAAAGATGCTGGCTTTTGAACTTTGCACCTATAACATTCCGGATTGGTTCTTTTCCTCTTTGGTCCGAAGGGCAGGACGTCCACAGTTTCCAAAAACAATTTGAAATGTAGACTCGTCAGACTACAGAACACTTTACCATTTTGCATCAGTCCATCTTAAATGGGCTCGGGCTCAGCGAAGCCGGCGGCGTTTCTGGGTGTTGTTGATAAATGGCTTTGGTTTTGCATAGTAGAGTTTTACAGATGTAGCGACAAACTGACAGACAAAACATGTATGTACCTTTCAGCATTAATGGTGCCTTCACAGATGTGTAAGTTACCCATGCCTTGGGCACTAATACACCCCCATACCATCACAGATGCTGGCTTTTGAACTTTGCGCCTATAACATTCCGGATTGGTTCTTTTCCTCTTTGGTCCGAAGGGCACGACGTCCACAGTTTCCAAAAACAATTTGAAATGTAGACTCGTCAGACTACAGAACACTTTCCCATTTTGCATCAGTCCATCTTAAATGGGCTCTGGCTCAACGAAGCCGGCGGCGTTTCTGGGTGTTGTTGATAAATGGCTTTGGCTTTGCATAGTAGAGTTTTACAGATGTAGCGACAAACTGACAGTGGTTTTGTGAAGTGTTCCTGAGCCCATGTGATGATATCCTTTACACACTGATGTTTTGATGCAGTGCCTCCTGAAGGATCGAAGGTCACGGGCATTAAATGTTGATTTTCAGCCCTGCTGTTTACATGCAGTGATTTATCCAGATTCTCTGAACCTTAGGACTGTAGATTGTGAAATCTCTAAATTCCTTGCAATAGCTGGTAGAGAAATGTTTTTAAAGTGTTCGACAACTTGCCCGCGCATTTGCTCACAAAGTGGTGACCCTCGCCCCATCTTTGATTGTGAATGACTAAGCCATCCATCCATCTTCTTCTGCTTATCCCAGGTCGGGTCGCGGGGGCAGCAGCCTAAGCAGGGAAGCCCAGACCTTCCTCTCCCCAGCCACTTTGTCCAGCTCTTCCCAGGTGATCCCGAAGCGTTCCCAGGCCAGCCGGGAGACATAGTCTTCCCAACGTGTCCTGGGTCTTCTCCGTGGCCTCCTATCGGTTGGACGTGCCCTAAACACCTCCCTAGGGAGGCGTTCGGGGGGCATCCTGACCAGATGCGCGAACCACCTCATCTGGCTCCTCTCGATGGTCCGCTCGCTGCACGTTTCCAGTGAGGGTTGGACTCCGCCAAGGCTGTCCTTTGTCCCCGATTCTGTTCATAACTTTTATGGACAGAATTTCTAGGCGCAGCAAAGGCGTTGAGGGGTTCCAGTTTGGTGGCCACAGGATTAGGTCTCTGCTTTTTGCAGATGATGTGGTCCTGATGGCTTCATCTGACCGGGATCTTCACCTCTCACTGGATCGGTTTGCAGCCAAGTGTGAAGCGACCGGAATGAGAATCAGCACCTCCAAGTCCGAGTCCATGGTTCTTGCCTGGAAAAGGGTGGAGTGCCACCTCCGGGTTGGGGAGGAGACCCTGCCCCAAGTGGAGGAGTTCAAGTACCTGGGAGTCTTGTTCAAGAGTGAGGGAAGAGTGGATCGTGAGATCGACAGGCGGATCGGTGCGGCGTTTTCAGTAATCCGGACGCTGTATCGATCCATTGTGGTGAAGAAGGAGCTGAGCCGGAAGGCAAAGCTCTCAATTTACCGGTCGATCTACGTTCCCATCCTCACCTATGGTCATGAGCTTTGGGTCATGACCGAAAGGATAAGATCACGGGTACAAGCGGCCGAAATGAGTTTCCTCCACCGTGTGGCGGGGCTCTCCCTTAGAGATAGGGTGAGCAGCTCTGTCATCCGGGCGGAACTCAAAGTAAAGCCGCTGCTTTACTTTGAGGTGGTTCGGGCATCTGGTCAGGATGCCACCCGAACGCCTCCCTAGGGAGGTGTTTAGGGCACGTCCAACCGGTAGGAGGCCACGGGGAAGACTATGTCTTCTGGCTGGCCTGGGAACGCCTCGGGATCCCCCAGGAAAAGATAGACGAAGTGGCTGAGGAGAGGGAAGTCTGGGCTTCCCTGCTTAGGCAGCTGCCCCCGCGACCCGACCTCGGATAAGCGGAAGAAGATGGATGAATGGATGGATGACTTAGTTGTGATTTCCCACTGCATGAAAGTTTCAAATGAACATCTATTAATGCAGTATGAACAAGAATGTTTTAATATAGACACAGAATCATAATTCTGCTGTGATTATATGCATCAAGTGCTAAGGCAAAATATCGAGATAGACATCGTGTATCGTGACATGGGCTAAAAATATTGAGGTATTAAAAAAAGGCCATATCGCCCAGCCCTACATCAGAGTCAAATATTTTGTCATTTTACGCGTTTTACCAATTAATGTTTTAACATTAACATGTTAGCTGTCTATCTGTGTTGGCCCTGCGATGAGGTGGCGACTTGTCCAGGGTGTACCCTGCCTTCCGCCCGATTGTAGCTGAGATAGGCGCCAGCGCCCCCCGCGACCCCCAAAGGGAATAAGCGGTAGAAAATTGAAGGATGGATGTTAGCTTTTATTGCTCATTTGACCAGTATACAGAGAGTCATATTTTGTTACTTCACTCATGCTAGCTCTTTAGCAACATTTTACGACGATACACTTCAGAGTTAAAAAATATGTCATTTCGAGTATGCTAACTATTAGCATTAGCATGCTAGCTTTTTTTTTTGGCTCATTTGACAGGTCAAGAATCATGTTTTGTTACTTGACACTCCCCGGCTAGCGTGCTAACTATTAGCATTTCAGTTTGGTTTTCAGAATTCACACGCAATTTCTACAGATTTTTTTTTTTTTTTTTTGTCACATTTTGCGACTTTAGCTGATGTTTTGTGTGCTGTAAATCGTATTATTCTTGACCTTGTGTTACAGGTCTCTTGCATCCTCAGCCAGCAGTTCCAGAACTTCTGCCTCTCAGTCCACCCGACTGAACACTGTGGTCCTGGGATGCGATCTGCCTCTCCCCACCTCTCCTGTTTCGACCAACCGCACCTTAAAGAGTCCATGAGGGGCTGTTTTTACCAAAAGAACACTAAAATTGGGACAGGAAGTGTTTCTTTTGTCAAGCATGTACTCGGCGATCGTGGATTTAGGGAAATACAAACAGCCACATACACAACATAAACATATTTAAATATACTGTTCAGTCGAAAAGGCATACATATGGGCTCATTCGTCGCGGTTTACCTGATACATGAAACGTGACGAATTGTAGTGATTGCAATATCCACTTTAGCCAGCAGATGGCAGTAGAGTGTCGAGTACCTTAAAATGTGTTTTGTTGTGATTCCGTCAATGTTGTGTGGTGAGTGGCGCTTTCCATAATGTTCAGCAGACTACTTTACAAAATGATTAACCCACCCTCTTCCTCTTACGCAAGATACAGCCAGGAACGGAGTAATATGAATCTCTTCCCTGCTGTAAGTAGCCTCGAATTTTAACTTTTTTAGGTCAAGGCAAGTGTTGCCTTAAAAGAGGGCTCATATTTTAGAGCACCAAGGCAAGATAGAAGGGCACGAAGACAAACACCATTTTTTTTTCAAGGCTACTGCTTATCCCTTTCGGGGTCGTGGGGGGTGCTGGAGCCTATCTCAGCTACAACCGAGCGGAAGGCGGCGTACCCTGGATAAGCCTCAGGGCCAGAACAGATAGACAGACCACATTCACTACGACTACGAAATCCTCGGAAGAACCCACATAAGGGCAGGGAAAACTCACACCCAGTGGGACGCCAGTGACAATGATGACTATGAGAAACCTTGGAGGACCTCAAATGTGGGCAACCCCCCCCTCCCTCTAGGGGACCAAAAGCAATGGATGTCAAGCGGGTCTAACATGATACTGTGAAAGTTCAATCCATAATGGATCCAACACAGCCGCAGAGTTCATTTCAAAGTGGATCCAAGACAGCAGCGAGAGTCCCGTCCACAGGAAACCATCCCAAGCGGAGGCAGATCAGCAGCGAGCGGTCCATCCTGGGTCTCGACTCTGGACAGCCAGTACTTCACTTCATCCATGGTCATCGGACCGTTGCCCCTCCACAATGGAGGGGGGGACAGAGAAGAAAAAGAAAAGAAGCGGCAGATCAACTGATCCAAAAAGGATGTCTATTTAAAGGCTAGAGTATACAAATGAGTTTTAAGGTGAGACTTAAATGCTTCTACTGAGGTAGCATCTCGAACTGTTACCGGGAGGGCATTCCAGAGTACTGGAGCCCGAACGGAAAACGCTCTATAGCCCGCAGACTTTTTTTGGGGGCTTTAGGAATCACTAATAAGCCGGATAGTGCTCGATACCGCAATATGTATGTGTGGGAAAAATCACAAGACTACTTCATCTCTACAGAACTGTTTCATGAGGGGTTCCCTCAATCATCAGGAGGGGTATATATATGTGTGTATATGTATGAATGTGTATATATATATATATATATATATATATATATATATATATATATATATATATATATATATATATATATATATATATATATATACATTTTGTAAATTTCAAAACCTACCTTTACTTATAATAAAGAGAACGTGTTGAATAGAAATACATGGAGTATGCAGTGATGAAAGAATATGAGGTGAAAAGTAACAAATGAATAGAAAAACACCCCAAAATATATCAGATTGGTGGCGGTACAATATCTAATAATAGCAACAGTCCAAGTAGTTTCTGGGGCGTGTTATCAAGTGTTTGTGTGGGGAAGAAACAACAGCTTGTTCATTGCATGATTAAAAAATGACAAAAACATGTGGTATCAATGAAGTTGTTCAGTTTCATTGCTGAAATAAGTAAAACAGTTCTCTCTTCTGCACTTTAATTACAAAAATAACACACTTTGTGTTAACAATACAATAGCTATCATAACCTTTTTTTTTTGTAGTTTTTGGTATGCAAAGCAAACTTGGAAGGAAAACAGGAAGTAGTATTGCATCAACTGACCACTAGGGAGTGCAACCATCAAAGGTACAGTATCCTTGGTTTTTGTGCAACAATATCTGATCTACTAATTGATTTTATGAAGTATATTATATTTTCCTCAGTCTCATCAGTTCCCAAACGTTTACTGAGTGTTGTTTAAAGAAAAGGCCGTGTAACACAGTGGTAAAAATGCCCCTGTGCCAACTTTTTTGCAATGTGTTGCTGCCTTTAAATTCTAAGTCAATGATTACTTGCAAAAAATACTTTTTTCAGTTAGAACATTGAATATCTTGCATTTGCAGTCTATTCAATTGAATATAAGTTGAAAAGGATTTGCAAATCATCGTATCCACGACCCCGGATGGGACAAGCGGTAGAAAATGGATGGATGTTTTCTGTTTTTTTTACGCTTTACACAACGTACCAAATTTACTGGTTTTGAGTTTTGTAAAAAAAAAAAAAAAGTGGAATAAAAAAGTAAACAGGTGAAATGTAACAAGAAAAAATGACAATGTTGACTCTAATTACACAAAGCTGCCATGCAGGAAGTTTTTGTTTTCTCTTTAAATCAGTTATTGTTCAAAAAATTAAAATAAAATAATATTGCTTCAAAATCATCGTTGTCATGAGTAACAGACCTACTCAAGGCATATTACAGTCATATAATAAAGTTAAAAAGCTATTATCAATGTATAGATCTGATGTGGATCTACAGGCTAAACTGTTAAATAAAACATATTGATATAGGACTTCCCGCGACCCAGAGAGGGACAAGCGGTAGAAAAATGGATGGATATATGAGTTCTTTTTTTAAAACACGTTTTTAATCCCCAATAATTTTTGTAGGATTTCATTTATTTTGAATTGTCTTTACTCAAAAAATAACATTAAATGTATTAATCATTATGAATTATTAACACATTTAAGCCTCCACTTCACATGAAATATTCTACTTTGACATTGTCGAGGTCAAAATATTGCATAATTTGTGTTTTTGACATAAAAAAACAGGGTTTTCTTTGACCAAATAGGCATAAAGTATATATTTTGACAGATAGACTTGAAGTTGATCTAAGGATTTAAGTGTTGAATAATAATAATGATATTAAAATAATAATTTTTGTAAAAATATATGACTTATTTTAAAAAAAAATTATGACTGACACCCTTCTGGGTCCCTGGGACCAAACTTGAGGGGAGCTCTAAAGGTTAAAAAAAAAAAATCTGTATACTGTACTGGTCTTTTAAAATTAAAAAATAATTTTACAGTGTGTTGTCCTCAATGGAAAAAGTTTCGACAGCCCTAATCTTTATGGATTTTTTTGTTTTTGTCAATGTTAATACAACACAGTGTTATGCAGAGGTGTACTTATACCAATTGTATAGACAGGCGGAGGAGGGTTGTAACAGAAAATAATGGAGAAACACTTCTATTATACAACTTTTTAATACTTTCTGTTAATTATCTGTTATTATCATTCACACATGGTTTTCTACACCAAAATTCATGTAGTTATTATGAAACTTCTTCTTCTTCTTGTTATGATCCGCTGCCCGGATCATACCATATTCTAGTTTTGTTCCGTTTTTGTGTCATATTCTGTTTATGTTTGACTCCCTTAGTTCCTTTTTGTTCTGTCACCATGGTTTGATATTAGTTCCACCTGCTACTCGCTGTTTACATAGACCTGTTACTCTTGATTACTGCCTTATTTAAGCCTGCCCCTTTTGTTCATTCCTCCTCACATCCTAATTTGCTTACACGCAACAAGTGACGACTGCAATTCTACGTTTCTACTCGCTAGCTTTCGCGCTATGCATTTGATTTCCTCTAGCTCTCATGCTAGTAGTTTTTGTTTTGCCTTTTGTGCCCTAGTGCCAGTTTTTCTGTTTCCTAGTCTGTTTTATTAGTTAAATAAATCTTCATGTCTTACCTCCACGCTGTGTCCTTTGCCCGACTGCATCCATGGAAGAACGAATCCGGCATCACCATGACCAGCAAGGGTTACACTTCTTCTTCTCCAGATTTTGGCGCGCTCTACCTTCCACATTTTTCATCCGATTCAAACTGTTCCAACTTCACTGTTCAGCCTATTCGGGAATCGGGCTTTTCCTTCACAAATTCCAAAAATTCCCACATTTCCCAGAATTCCATTTTCCCCATTTAAAATGAATTGGCCATTTTTCAAACTTTCTCCAAAATTCCCTAGTTTTCCCCAAATTCCATAAAACCATTTCTCAATTAAACATGTTACTACTTCAACATTTCTCGACTGATTCGAAAAATTCCAACACCAACTATTCAGAACATTCAAATTTTTTAACATTTTTCAAAAAATTCCCGCTTTCGCTTGATATTTCCATGAAATTCCTATTGAAATGAATGGGAAATTTTTCAAAGTTCTAGAACTCCCACATCTTTTTTTATCCGAATCAAACCGTTCCAACTTCAACATATTCCACTCACTCTGGACATTCAAACTATCATTGTTACAAGTTAAAACAAGTTCCAGGAATTTTTCCAGAATTTTCGTTTTTTAAAAAACCTTTTTTCCCTCCTTTTTTATGTCAACCACTTCTTCCGAGAAGTGGTCGAGGAATGTCAAAACCTTCCTCTTAATCAGGACAAAACAATTAAATAGTTTTTGAAATGTAAATATCACTGATTTTCCCGAAATTCCAGCAATTCCATGATACCATTTCTGAATTAAAAATATTACTACTCCAACATTTGTCGACTAATTCCTTCACGAATCGCCTCATCTAGTTTAGTATCGTTTAATCATGTAGATTAATCGGGGCATTGCTTTCTGAGAAGGGAGCAACACAAAAACATTCTTCCAAAAAAAAAAAAAAAAAAAAAAAAATCCTATTATTATTGTTGCTTGGTAACCTAATATGCACTGAGTGCTGAGTAGAACACAATGCACACCTTGCACATAAGTGAGTTTTCACTTCCTGGTAGCGAGCACACATCAGCAGAAAAGCTGCGTGAGAGCAGAAGGAAGACTTTTCCCTACTCGGATTTGACACTTTTTTTATCCAACATGCTGCCGGCGCTCCTATTTGTTGTGACTTTGACCTCATGTGTGGCACAGACCCCTGAGACGAGTGAGTGAAATCTTCCACATTTCATCATTGCCATTGACATACTTTATGAACAAAAACATGCTATGCTACATTGTCAATTTTGTCATGATGTAATGTGCATCTATTTTTTGTATCCTTTCGCCAGCCACTGGGATAACTCCAACTTCAACAACAACATGTAAGTATATTTTCCGATAACTTCCTTTTGTGTGAAAATATAGTCATATTTATTTTGAAAGACATTGTACATTTGATCTGGATGTACTGTATTTTTTGGACCATAAGGTGCAGTGATATAGCAGGTCTATTCAGGTCTATTTTGTACATTAAAGTCAACATATTATTATTATTTTTCTACATTTAAAACACTTCTTTGTGGTCTATGTAACACTTAATGCTGGTTAGTTTGTCAAAATGTTGCATATATTATGTTTTATGGTCCATCTTCAAGCCGTTTTCTATTCAGGAAGCGCCGTTTTGTGGGAGGGTGCCTCCACTTTGACAGTCTTCTCCCCGTCATCGTTGTTGTACCGGTAGTTTTGTGGTAGAACTGTATGGATTCGTAGCATTGGTCAAAATGTTGCATATATTATGTTTTATGGACCATCTTCAAGCCGTTTTCTATTCAGGAAGCGCCGTTTTGTGGGAGGGTCTTATTAACGTGCCTCCACTTTGACAGTCTTCTCCCTGTCATCTTTGTTTTAACGGTAGTTTTGTGTTAGAACTGTATGGCTTTTTAGCATTGCTGAAAACGTTGCATTTATTATGTTTTATGGACCATCTTCAAGCCGTTTTCGGACCGTCTATTCAGGAAGTGCCGTTTTGTGGGAGGGTCTCACTTACGTGCCTCCACTTTGACAGTCTTCTCCCCGTCATCTTTGTTGTCCCGGTAGTTTTGTGTGAAATCTGAATGGCTTCGTAGCATTGGTCAAAATGTTGCATTTATTATGTTTTATGGTCCATCTTCACGCCGTTTTCTATTCAGGACGCGCCGTTTTGTGGGAGGGTCTTATTCACGTGCCTCCACTTTGACAGTCTTCTCGCCGTCATCTTTGTTGTACCGGTAGTTTTGTGTTAGAACTGTATGGCTTCGTAGCATTGGTCAAAATGTTGCATTTATTATGTTTTATGGACCATCTTCAAGCCGTTTTCTATTCAGGAAGCGCCGTTTTGTGGGAGGGTTTTATTTACGTGCCTCCACTTTGACAGTCTTCTCCCTTTCATCTTTGTTGTCCTGGTAGTTTTGTGTTAGAACTGTATGGCTTCGTAGCATTGGTCAAAATGTTGCATTTTTTTTGTTTTATGGACCATCTTCAAGCCGTTTTCGGACCGTCTATTCAGGAAGCGCCGTTTTGTGGGAGGGTTTTATTTACATGCCTCCACTTTGAGAGTCTTCTCCCTTTCATCTTTGTTGTACCGGTAGTTTTGTGTTAGAACTGTATGGCTTCGTAGCATTGGTCAAAATGTTGCATATATTATGTATATTGTCAATTTTGTCATGATGTAATGTGCATCTATTTTTTTAATCCTTTCGCCAGCCACTGGGATAACTCCAACTTCAACAACAACATGTAAGTATATTTTCTGATAACTTCCTTTTGTGTGAAAATATAGTCATATTTCATTTGAAAGACATCGTACATTTTATCTGGATGTACTGTATTTTTTGGACCATAAGGTGCAGTGATATAGCAGGTCTATTCAGGTCTATTTTGTACATTAAAGTCATATTATTATTATTATTCTACATTTAAACCACTTCTTTGTAGTCTATGTAACACTTAATGCTGGTTAGTTTGTCAAAACGTTGCATATATTATGTTTTATGGACCATCTTCAAGCTGTTTTCTATTCAAAAAGCGCCGTTTTGTGGGAGGGTTTTATTTACGTGCCTCCACTTTGACAGTCTTCTCCCCGTCATCTTTGTTGTACCGGTAGTTTTGTGTTAGAACTGTATGGCTTCGTAGCATTGGTCAAAATGTTGCATATATTATGTTTTATGGATCATCTTCAAGCCGTTTTCGGACCGTCTTTTCAGGAAGCGCTGGTTTGTGGGAGGGTCTTATTTACGTGCCTCCACTTTGACAGTCTTCTCCCAGTCGTCTTTGTTGTACCGGTAGTTTTGTGTTAGAACTGTATGGCGTCGTAGCATTGGTCAAAATGTTGCATATATTATGTTTTATGGACCATCTTCAAGCTGTTTTTGGGAGCGCTGAATTGTGGGAGGGTCTTTTCTACGTGCCTCCACTTTGACAGTCTTCTCCCCGTCATCTTTGTTGTACCGGTAGTTTTGTGTTAGAACTGTATGGCTTCGTAGCATTGGTCAAAATGTTGCATTTATTATGTTTTATGGACCATCTTCAAGCCGTTTTCTATTCAGGAAGTGCCGTTTTGTGGGAGGGTCTTAATAACGTGCCTCCACTTCGACAGTTTTCTCCCTTTCATCTTTGTTGTACCGGTAGTTTTGTGTTAGAACTGTACGGCTTTGTAGCATTGGTCAAAATGTTGCATATATTATGTTTTATGGACCATCTTCCAGCCGTTTTTGGGAGCGCCGTTTTGTGGGAGGGTCTTATTTACGTGCCTCCACTTTGACAGTCTTCTCCCCGTCATCTTTGTTGTACCGGTAGTTTTGCGTTAGAACTGTATGGCTTTGTAACATTGGTCAAAATGTTGCATATTTTATGTTTTATGGACCATCTCCAAGCCGTTTTCGGACAGTCTATTCAGGAAGCGCCATTTTGTGGGAAGGTTTTATATATGTGCCTCCACTTTGACAGTCTTCTCCCTTTCATCTTTGTTGTATCGGTAGTTTTGTGTTAGAACTGTGTGGCTTCGTAGCATTGGTCAAAATGTTGCATATTTTATGTATTATGGACCATCTCCAAGCCGTTTTCGGACCGTCTATTCAGGAAGCGCCGTTCTGTGAGATGGTTTTATTTACGTGCCTCCACTTTGACAGTCTTCTCCCCGTCATCTTTGTTGTACCGGTAGTTTTGTGTTAGAACTGTATGGATTCGTAGCATTGATCAAAATGTGTATGGACCATCTTCAAGCCGTTTTCGGACCGTCTATTCAGGAAGCACCTTTTTTTGGGATGGTCTTATTTACGTGCCTCCACTTTGACAGTCTTCTCCCCGTCATCTTTGTTGTACCGGTAGTTTTGTGTTAGAACTGTATGGCTTCGTAGCATTGGTCAAAATGTTGCATATATTATGTTTTATGGACCATCTTCAAGCCGTTTTCGGACCGTTTATTCAGGAAGTGCCGTTTTGTAGGAGGGTCTCATCTACGTGCCTCCACTTTGACAGTCTTCTCCCCGTCATCTTTCTTGTACCGGTAGTTTTGTGTTAGAACTGTATGGCTTCGTAGCATTGGTCAAAATTTTGCATTTATTATGTTTTATGGACCATCTTCAAGCCGTTTTCTATTCAGGAAGTGCCGTTTTGTGGGAGGGTCTTATTTACGTGCCTCCACTTCGACAGTCTTCTCCCCGTTATTTTTGTCGTACCGGTAGTTTTGTGTTAGAACTGTATGGCTTCGTAGCATTGGTCAAAATGTTGCATGTATTATTTTTTATGGACCATTTTCAAGCCGTTTTCGGACCCCACAACAAGAGGATAGAGAAAAGTAAGGAGTTTATTGGCGGTTATTGGCGGACTCGTGCCCATTTGCCGGGACTTTTACAGATCCCTAATACACAATAACATGTACCCATAGGTAAGAAAAGTTGGTTTTGCATAATAGGTCGAAACAAAACACCAGATAATATGTCTCCAAACAAGTGCCATTTTGGGGTCCTTATACACACACCATAATAATACCTGTATGTTGAAGCACAGTACGTCTGACTACTGTTCCATCAAGCGGTGTGGATTCGTAGCTTATACCGAAGTCGTATTAAAACATTTTAACTTGTGTAATGTTCTATATGTTGCTTGCTTACGAGTACTTGCTAGTATTATTTACTGAACAGTTGTCAACCTGCAGTCCACACATATCTCTTAAGTGCGACTGCCATCTACTAGTCAGACTTATCATTACATCATGTACCGAAAGAAAAATAGCTTTGAGGTTGGTGAGCACAACCAGAATTAATCGGTACATTAGGAGCACCGCATTTTAAGGCGCGCTGTCGATTTCTGAGGAATTGAAAGGATTTTAAGTGCGTTTTATATTTTGAAAAATACGGTAATGTACATTTCATTGATCCTTTCCCTGTTTGTCAGCCACTGTGGGACCTCCAACTTCAACAACAACGACAAGTAAGTATATTTTCTGTTAACAACTTCCTTTTGTGTCAAAATATAGTCATATTTTCATTTTTCTTTTGAAATAAATGTCAATGATTCAATTCAGAATCGATTCAAAATCAAAACTTTTTTTTAACAACATTAAGTGCTAGTTTTATCACTAACTATATTCTTCCATTAAATAGATAAGCGAGCTCTGATAAATGTGTATATTACGTTAAAGAAAACAGTTTTTTTTTCTATAAAATTCTACCCAAAGATTTTACTTAAGTGGCTGGACACGTTGAATAATAATAAACAAATAAAAATAAAATAAAATAAAAAAAATCTATTTTGGATTTTCTGCAAACCTTTAACCTTCCTCTTGTGTTAGCTTTCTGTTACCATCTCTTATGTTAACGGGTCGGTTTTGACCCATGTTTTAAATCAGCTGTAAAATACACTAAAAACAATGATCTATCATCCAATTTGTTTCTCATCTCTTGGTTACCTCGTTAGGCTTCCTTATCCTTGAAAATATTGGTTTTAATATTTTTGGTTTGGGCCATTGGGCCTTTTTTTGTCAGTATACCCCTCGATTTCAATTTTTAAAAATGGTAAAACGAACCTCAAGAGAATCATATAAATAAAAAAAGGTTGTTGTGTTACCTAACTATTACTAAGGGGTATTAGAACACGTCTCTTAAATAAATGTGTTTTATTTATTTTTTCATTTTAAGAATTTTAACTATAGTAACATCTATGGTGTTACGGGTCATATTTACTTCAAGAAAAAAGCTAAAAAGCATTTTTTTCAGCAACAGAAATCCAACATAAAACAAACAACAACCAATCAAGCAAATGAAACCAAGAGAAATAGATTACTAGTTCCAAAACTAATGAAAAAACAAAATCAGAGTGGCAAAAAGTGACACTTTTAGTGTCCGCCTTTTGTTTGTTTTTGTAGAGGATAACAAGGTAAAATGAGAATCCACTAAAGCTCACATGATTGGGAGAGGAGCTGGCTGTCAGTGTGTTCAGTTTTGGCTCTTATCATCTTATTTTTATAACTGGGTCGAAACCGACCCTAACAACACCAAGTGCATAATTTCTATCAGAGCATTTTATAATTTAGTGAAAACAATTAAAATGTTTTATTTTGTTGACAAAGAGGCTCCTGACAAAGTCAAAAAGCTTTGATGCAAAAAAATAAATGTATGTGGTGTTTTTATGCATTTAAAAACTAAAACGGGTCGGTGCCGACCCTAACACAAGACGAAGGTTAAGAATCGTCAACCATAAAAATTGGGATTTTTTTTACACCCCTATTAAATGTATCATTTCACTGCAAAGTAAGTATATTTTCTGTTGACAACTTCCTTTTGTGTCCATATATGGTCACATTTCCGTATTTTGTACCGGGTTACAACAGGGGTGTCAAACTCATTTTAGCTCAGCATGGAGTGGCTGGGGAGAGGGGAATCTGGGCTTCCCTGCTTAGGCTGCTGCCCCAGCGACCCGACCTCGGATAAGCGGAAGAAGATGGATGGATGGAAGATGGATGGAGGAAAAAATCCGTGCACACGCTGGCATTAAAACAAGAAAATAAGGACAAATTCAGATTGTTTTCTTTGTCTTAATTCGGCCAAAAATAGAACAAACACAGTCCGAATATATTACAATAAAAATATAGAAAACAATTTCGGCAGCGGTAAAGTTTAGACCCATGAAGGAAAGACGAAAGTAAATGAATTTTTTATAACAAAATATTTTTTTTTCTATGAATTAAGTTAGATTTATGACAGTCTTTTTCCAAAACACAATATAGAATGTGAGATATAACAGGATAATGCATGCATTTATCATTTGTTTTTAAAACGATTACAAAAAAAGTGGGACCCCATTTTTATGACTCGATGGGTTCCCTGGGACGTTTTTTAATTTATTATCATTTTAATTTTTTTATTAATCAATCCAACAAAATAATACACAATACTTCAACTGTTCCACTGTCAAAAAATCCTCTTAATCAGGACAAAAAAATTAAATTGTGTTAGAACCTGGAAAAATTCCCGGTTATCCCAAAGTTCCAGGAATTCCAAAATGCCATTTCTCAGTTAAAAATGTTACTACTTCAACATTTCTGGACCGATTTGAAAAATTCCAACACCAAACATTTAAACACATTCAGAACATTCACTTTTTTTTTTAACATTTTCCAAAAAATTCCCGCTTTTCCCAAAATTTCCATTTAAATGGATGGAACGTTTTTTTTATTCCTTTATTAATTTATTATTATAATTTGTATTTTTTTATTAATCAATCGAACAAAATAATACACAATACTTCAACTGTTCCACCGTAAAAAAAATTAAAAAATTCTCTTAATCAGGACAAAAAAGAAATTGTTTTTTTGAAACTGGAAAAATTCCCGGTTTCCACGAAATTCCAGGAAAATGTTACTACTTCAACATTTCTCGACCGATTTGAAAAATTCCAACACCAAAAATTTGAAGTCACTCAAAACATTTGCATATTTTAACATTTTCAAAAAGATTTCCACTTTTCCCATTATTCTCAAATGTCCATGAAATTCCCATTGAAATGAAAGGAACTTTTTATTTTATTTTTTTTTACCTTTTTTTAGTTTATTATTTTTATTTTTTATTAATTAATAAAAAAAATAATCATTAATTTCCCATTGAAATGAATGGAACTTTTTTTGTTCCTTTTTTAATTTATTATAATTATTATTTTTATTTTTTATTAATCAATCCATCAAAATAATACACCATACTTCAACTGTTCCACTGTCAAAAAATTCCTCTTAATCAGGACAAAAAAAAATATTTTGTTATAGAACCTGGAAAAATTCCCAGTTTTCCCGAAATTCCGGGAATTCCAAAATACCATTTCTCAGTTAAAAATGTTACTACTTCAACATTTCTCGACCGATTTGAAAAATTCCAACACCAAACATTTAAACTCATTCAGAACTTTCACATATTTTAACATTTTCGAAAAAATTCCCTCTTTTCCTGAAATTCCCATTGAAATTAATGGACATTTTTTTTGTTCGTTTTTTAATTTATTATTGTTGTTTTAATTTTTTATTAATCAATCCAACAAAATTATACACCATACTTCAACTGTTCCACTGTCAAAAAATTCCTCTTAATCAGGACGAAAAAAATTATTTTGTTTTAGAACCTGGAAAAATTCCCAGTTTTCCCGAAATTCCAGGAATTCCAAAATACTATTCCTCAGTTAAAAATGTTACTACTTCAACATTTCTCGACCGATTTGAAAAATTCCAACACCAAACTTTTAAACTCATTCAGAACATTCACATTTTTCTAACATTTTCCCAAAAATTCCCGCTTTTCCCAAAATTCCCATTTAAATGGATGGAACGTTTTTTTTATTCCTTTATTAATTTATTATTATAATTTGTATTTTTTTATCAATCAATCGAACAAAATAATACACAATACTTCAACTGTTCCACCGTAAAAAAAAAAAAAAAAAAATCTCTTAATCAGGACAAAAAAGAAATTGTTTTTTTGAAACCGGAAAAATTCCCGGTTTCCACGAAATTCCAGGAAAATGTTACTACTTCAACATTTCTCGACCTATTTGAAAAATTCCAACACCAAACATTTAAAGTCACTCAAAACATTTGCATATTTTAACATTTTCAAAAAGATTTCCACTTTTCCCATTATTCTCAAATGTCCATGAAATTCCCATTGAAATGAAAGGAACTTTTTTTTAATTTTTTTTTACCTTTTTTTAGTTTATTATTTTTAATTTTTATTAATCGATAAACAAATAATCATTAATTTCCCATTGAAATGAATGGAACTTTTTTTTTGTTCCTTTTTTAATTTATTATAATATATTATTTTTATTTTTTATTAATCAATCCATCAAAATAATACATAATACTTCAACTGTTCCACTGTCAAAAAAAATCCTCTTAATCAGGACGAAAAAAATTATTTTGTTTTAGAATCTGGAAAAATTCCCAGTTTTCCCGAAATTCCAGGAATTCCAAAATACCATTTCTCAGTTAAAAATGTTACTACTTCAACATTTCTCGACCGATTTGAAAAATTCCAACACCAAACATTTAAACTCATTCAGAACTTTCACATATTTTAACATTTTTGAAAAAATTCCCTCTTTTCCTGAAATTCCCATTGAAATTAATGGACATTTTTTTTTGTTCGTTTTTTAATTTATTATTGTTATTTTAATTTTTTATTAATCAATCCAACGAAATAATACACCATACTTCAACTGTTCCACTGTCAAAAAATTCCTCTTAATCAGGACAAAAAAAATTATTTTGTTTTACAACCTGGAACAATTCCCAGTTTTCCCGAAATTCCAGTAATTCCAAAATACCATTTCTCAGTTAAAAATGTTACTGCTTCAACATTTCTCGACCGATTTAAAAAATTCCAACACCAAACATTTAAACTCATTCAGAACTTTCATATATTTTAACATTTTTAAAAATAGTCCCGCTTTTCCTAAAATTCCCATTGAAATTAATGGACTTTTTTTTTGTTCGTTTTTTAATTTATTATTGTTATTTTCATTTTTTATTAATCAATCCAACAAAATAACACACAATACTTCAACTGTTCCACTGTCAAAAAATTCCTCTTAACCAGGACGAAAACAATTATTTTGTTTTAGAACCTGGAAAAATTCCCAGTTTTCCCAAAATTCCAGGAATTCCAAAATACCATTTCTCAGTTAAAAATGTTACTGCTTCAACATTTCTCGACCGATTTAAAAAATTCCAACACCAAACATTTAAACTCATTCAGAACTTTCATATATTTTAACATTTTTAAAAATAGTCCCGCTTTTCCTAAAATTCCCATTGAAATTAATGGACTTTTTTTTTGTTCGTTTTTTAATTTATTATTGTTATTTTCATTTTTTATTAATCAATCCAACAAAATAATACACAATACTTCAACTGTTCCACTGTCAAAAAATTCCTCTTAATCAGGACGAAACAAATTATTTTGTTTTACAACCTGGAAAAATTCCCAGTTTTCCCAAAATTCCAGGAATTCCAAAATACCATTTCTCAGTTAAAAATGTTACTGCTTCAACATTTCCCGACCGATTTCAAAAATTCCAACACCAAACATTTAAACTCATTCAGAACATTCACGTGTTTTAACATTTTCCCAAAAAATCATTTTTTTCCCGAAATTCCCATTGCAATTAATGGAACTTTTTTTTAATTCGTTTTTTAATTTATTATTATTTTTATTTTTTTTATTAATCAATCCAACAAAATAATACACAATACTTCAACTGTTCCACTGTCAAAAAATCCTCTTAACCAGGTCAAAAAAATTCAATTATGTTAGAACCTGGAAAAATTCCCAGTTTTCCCGAATTTTCAGGAATTCCATATTACCATTTCTCAGTTAAAAATTGTATTACTTCAACATTTCTCGACCGATTTGAAAAATTCCAACACCAAACATTTAAACACATTCAGAACATTCATATGTTTTAAGATTTTCCAAAAAATTCCCGCTTTTCCAGAAATTCCCATTGAAAATAATGGAACTTTTTTTTTGTTCCTTTTTTAATTCATTATTATTATTTTTATTTTGTATTAATCAATTCAACAAAATAATACACAATACTTCAACTATTCCATGGTCAAAAAATTCCTCTTAATCAGGACAAAAAAATTACATTGTTTTAGAACCTGGAAAAATTCCGGGTTTTCCCGAATTTTCAGGAATTCCATATTACCATTTCTCAGTTAAAAATTGTATTACTTCAACATTTCTCGACCGATTTGAAAAATTCCAACACCAAACATTTAAACACATTCAGAACATTCACATGTTTTAACATTTTCCAAAAAATTCCCGCTTTTACATAAATTACCATTGAATCTAATGGAATTTTTTTGTTCCTTTTTTAATGTATTATTATTATTTAAAATTTGTATTAATCAATCCAACAAAATAATACATAATACTTCAGCTGTTCCATATTAAAAAAAATCCTCTTAATCAGGACAAAAAAATTAAATTGTTTTAGAACCTGGAAAAATTCCCGGTTTTCTCGAAATTTCAGGAATTCCATATTATCATTTCTCAGTTAAAAACGTTATTACTTCAAAATTTCTCGACCGATTTCAAAAATTCCAACACCAAACATTTAAACTCATTCAGAACTTTCACATATTTTAACATTTTCCCAAAAATTCCTGCTTTTCCTGAAATTCCCACTGAAATTAATGGAGCCTTTTTTTTGTTAGTTTTTTAATTTATTATTATTATTTGTATTTTTTATTATCAATTCAACAAAATAGTACACAATACTTCAACTCTTCCATTGTCAAAAAATTCCTCTTAATCAGGACAAAAAAATTCAATTGTTTGAGAACCTGGAAAAATTCCCGGTTTTCCCGAAATTCCAGGAATTCCAAAATACCATTTCTCAGTTAAAAATGTTACTTCAATATTTCTCGACCAATTTGAAAAATTCCAACACCAAACATTTAAACTCATTCAGAACATTCACATATTTTAACATTTTCCCCCAAAAATCCCGCTTTTCCCAAAATTCCCATTGAAATTAATGTAACATTTTTTTGTTCGTTTTTTAATCTATTATTATTATTTGGATTTTTTATTAATCAATCCAACAAAATAATACACAATACTTCAACTGTTCCACTGTCAAAAAAATTCCTCTTAATCAGGACAAAAATATTCAATTGTGTTAGAACCTGGAAAAATTCCAGGTTTTCCCAAAATTCCAGGAATTCCAAAATACTATTTCTCAGTTAAAAATGTTACTACTTCAACATTTCTCGACCGATTTGAAAAATTCCAACACCAAACATTTAAACTCATTCAGAATGTTCACATTTTTTTAACATTTAAAAAAAAATCCCGCTTTTCCCGAAATTCCCCAATTTTCCATGAAATTCCCATTTTTTAACATTTAAATGTATTATTATAATTAATAATAATTATTAATAATAATAATTAATTTGTTTGAAATATTTATTAATCAATTCAAAAAAATAGTATAAAATAATACCATAGTCATACAATTCCAATTCTAAAACCAAACCCAGCAACATTTAGAATAGCTACATTTTTCAAAGTTTTACAAGTCCCTGGGACCCAATTTTGAAAACAGCAGCCGGTGGCTGTGGCCTGCGGGCCGTTTCTAATACTAATCAAATATCATCCGAGGGGCCATAGATAAATCATTCGGCCCACGGTCCTTGACTTTGACACCCCTGAGTGACAATATAATAAATAAATGATAAATGGGTTGTACAAACCCCCGTTTCCATATGAGTTGGGAAATTGTGTTGGATTTAAATACAAACAGAATACAATGATTTGCAAATCTTTTTCAACCCATATTCAATTTGATGCACTACAAAGACAAGATATTTGATGTTCAAACTCATAAACTTAATTTTTTTTTGCAAATGATAAGTAGCTGAGAATTTCATGGCTGCAACACGTGCCAAAGTAGTTGGGAAAGGGCATGTTCACCACTGTGTTACATCACCTTTTCTTTTAACAACACTCAAAAAATGTTTGGAAACTTAAGAAACTAATTGTTGAAACTTTGAAAGTGGAATTCCTTCCCATTCTTGTTTTATGTAGAGCTTCAGTCGTTCAATAGTCCGGGGTCTCCGCTGTCGTATTTTACGCTTCGTAATGCGCCACACATTTTCGATTGGAGACAGGTCTGGACTGCAGGCGGGCCGGGAAAGTACCCGCACTCTTTTATTACGAACCCACGCTGTTAAAACACTTGTCTTGCTGAAATAAGCAGGGGCGTCCATGATAATGTTGCTTGGATGACAACATATGTTGCTCCAAAACCTGTATGGACCATTCAGCATTAATGGTGCCTTCACAAATGTGTAAGTTACCCATGCCTTGGACACTAATACACCCCCATACCATCACAGATGCTGGCTTTTGAACTTTGCGCCTATAACAATCCGAATGGTTATTTTCCTCTTTGTTCCGGAGGACACCACGGCCTCTGTTTCCAAATATAATTTGAAATGTGGACTCGTCAGACCACAGAACACCTTTCCACTTTGCATCAGTCCATCTTAGGTGAGCTCGGGCCCAGCCAAGCCGGCGGCGTTTCAGGATATAGTTGATACATGGGTTTGGCTTTGCATAGTAGAGTTTTAACTTGCACTTACAGATGTAGCGACCAACTGAAAGGGGTTTTATGAAGTGTTCCTGAGCCCATGTGGTGATATCCTCTCCAGACTGATGTCGGTTTTTGATGCATTACCGCCTTAGGGATAAAAAGGCCGTAATATCATCGCTTACGTGCAGTGATTTCTCCAGATTCTCTGAACTTTTTGATGATTTTACGGACCGTAGATGGTAAAATCCCTAAATTCCTTGCAATAGCTCCTTGAGAAATGTTGTTCTAAAACTGTTCAACAATTTGCTTACAAAGTGGTGACCCTCGCCCCATCCTTGTTTGTGAATTACTTAGCATTTCATGGAAGCTGCTTTTATACCCAATCATGGATCCCAACTGTTCCCAATTACAGTTGTGATCAAAATTATTCAACCCCCACACAATTTTGGTGTTTTAGCAAGTTGGACATTTATTCCATATTTTGTTTATAGTCATATCAAATAAAGATGCATTTAATAGACAAATCCAACTTGAAATACAACATTATATTTTGTAACATACCAAACAGTGTCATTTCTCTTAATATCTCATTGACAAAATTATCCAACCCCTTGAAGATCATAACTCTTAAGAACAATAAGGTCTTTTCAATCAGGTGTTGAAAACAACTGTAGATGTGATTAGAACCATAACGAGCAACAATTAAACTGATTGAAAAAGACTGTGACGCTCAGCTTCTTTGATGTATTTGCAACATGGTGAAGTCCAGGGAGTGGTCAAAGAAGTCAAGAGAGGAGGTAATTTCTCTTCATAAGAAAGGATATGGATATAAGAAAAAAGCAAAGACATTACACATTCCAAGAGACACAGCTGGGAGCATAATTTGCATGTTTAAAGCTAAAGGCACAGTGGAAACACTACCTGGGCTTGGTAGAAAGAGGATGCTGTCCGGTATTTGAAGCGTACAGTAATGAAAAACCCCCGGGTAACAGCTGAGGAACTACAACAGTACATTGCAGAGGGGGGGACGCAGGTTTCGTCCCAGACAATAAGGTGTGCACTACGAGATGAAGGCCTCCATGCCAGAACTCCCAGGCGCACCCCACTTCTGACTACCAGGCACAAGAAAAATAGACTCCAGTATGCCAAAAATCATCTGGACAAACCCCAAAGGTTTTGGGAAACTGTCCTATGGAGTGATGAGACAAAACTGGAACTCTTTGGGCCTATGAATCAACGTTATGTCTGGAGGAGAAAAAATGAAGCTTACAAAGAGAAGAACACCTTTCCTACTGTTAAGCATGGTGGGGGGTCAATCATGCTCTGGGGCTGTTTCTCCAGCGCGTTCAAGGCATTATGAATTATATTTCCTACCAGGATTTATTAGCTGCAAATGTCATGAAGTCAGTGACGAAGCTGAGGTTTGGGAGACGTTGGACCTTCCAACAGGACAACGTTAATGATTATTTGCACAAAAAAAAATGTTTATCAGTTTGAACATCAAATATGTTGTCTTTGTAGCATATTCAACTGAATATGGGTTTGAAAATGATTTGCAAATCATTGCATTCTGTTTATATTTACATTTAACACAATTTCCCAACTCATATGGATTTGGGGTTTGTACTTGTATAGCGCTTTTCTACCTTCAAGGTACTCAAAGCGCTTTGACACTACTTCCACATTTACCCATTCACACACACACAATATAAATTTTAGCTTGATATACTGTGCATTAAATATATCCTTTTACTGTATTATAGCCAATGTGACGCATCCACCATTGGAAAGTGAGTATATTTTCTCTTGACAACTTCCTTTTGTGTCAACATATGGTAAAATGTCCATGTTCCACAGTTTTTGCTGTACTTGAGATGACAGTTCGGTCCTCTCAAGCGTTGAATGCCACAGACCTGGATGCTGTTTTAGACAAGGTAATTTACAATATCAGTGAATAATTGGTTTCTGATCATCAAAAACTTATGATGTGTGTTTCAGCTCGCTGACCTAATCGTTGCGAAGAACAATAGTGCCATCTTCACCCTCTCAGTCAAGAAGGTCAAGTTTTAAAACTTGCAGGTGATTCTGCAGAATCCGATTCGTATGTTATCAAACATACGTAAGGCTACAAATAATAATAAGTAATGATCATGACTGACGGAATTGTTTCTTTTTAACAAGGATTAATCCAAATCAACTATTTTGCACGGATTGTGTTTATGAATAGGCAGTATGTGTGATACAAAACGATGAAATATTGCAACACAATTGAAGAATGCATGCAGGAAATGGAATCAGGTTGTGTTTGGTGTGTTAAACTATGCTGACATCACATTTTCATTGTTGTGTTGTGGTTTGTCGTGATCATGATCTGAAATGAATGTGGTTTGGTGAGTCGGAAATGTTCCAGTTGGCTAACTAAGGAACAATAGGCTTTTTTTATTTTTTATTATAGCATTTGGGGATATTTGTATTACTTGGGGCAAGTCATTATTTGTGGGTTTTTGCTACCCGCAGGAGACTTTACTTAAATGCCTACTGAAATGAGATTTTCTTATTTAAACGGGAAAACCAGGTCCATTCTATATGTCATACTTGATCATTTCGCGATATTGCCATATTTTTGCTGAAAGGATTTAGTAGAGAACATCGACGATAAAGTTTGCAACTTTTAGTGAGATTTTAAAGATTGTAAAGCGATACCTCGAGGTCGGATGGCTGCGGTGAATACGCAGTGTCTCAGAGAGAGAGAAGCCGAGGAGCCAAGCTCACAGCTCACTGCTGCAGGATGACGAATAATCCACTGATGTCTCCGGTAAGATATATATCACAATTTCCCCATCCAAAAACATGCTGGTTGACGTAGAGAAAACATGTTGGCTTGACCGCTCTGCTTCACAACAAACAAGGAAACACCGGCTGTGTCTCGGTGCTAAAGACAACTGCAATCCACCGCTTTCCACCAACAGCATTCTTCTTTATAGTCTCCATTATTAAATGAACAAATTGCAAAAGATTCAGCAACACAGATGTCCAAAAAATACTGTGTTATTGTGGCGGTCCGCTCCCTGTACGATCAGTGCCAGAGCTTGGTCCGCATTGCCGGCAGTAAGTCGAACACATTTTCAGTGAGGGTTGGACTCCGCCAAGGCTGTCCTTTGTCACCGATTCTGTTCATAACTTTTATGGACAGAATTTCTAGGCGCAGTCAAGGCGTTGAGGGGTTCCGGTTTGGTGACCGCAGGATTACGTCTCTGCTTTTTGCAGATGATGTGGTCCTGATGGCTTCATCTGACCGGGATCTTCAGCTCTCACTGGATCGGTTCGCAGCCGAGTGTGAAGCGACCGGAATGAGAATCAGCACCTCCAAGTCCGAGTCCATGGTTCTCCCCCGGAAAATGGTGGAGTGCCATCTCCGGGTTGGGGAGGAGCCCCTGCCCTAAGTGGAGGAGTTCAAGTACCTAGGAGTCTTGTTCACGAGTGGGGGAAGAGTGAGTCGTGAGATCGACAGGCGGATCGGTGCGGCGTCTTCGGTAATGCGGACGTTGTATCGATCCGTTGTGGTGAAGAAGGAGCTGAGCCGGAAGGCAAAGCTTTCAATTTACCGGTCGATCTACGTTCCCATCCTCACCTATGGTCATGAGCTTTGGGTCATGACCGAAAGGATAAGATCACGGGTACAAGCGGCCGAAATGAGTTTCCTCCGCCGTGTGGCGGGGCTCTCCCTTAGAGATAGGGTGAGAAGCTCTGCCATCCGGGAGGAACTCAAAGTAAAGCCGCTGCTCCTTCACATCGAGAGGAGCCAGATGAGGTGGTTCGGGTATCTGGTCAGGATGCCACCCAGACGCCTCCCTAGGGAGGTGTTTAGGGCACGTCCAACCGGTAGGAGGCCACGGGGAAGACCCAGGACACGTTGGGAAGACTATGTCTCCCGGCTGGCCTGGGAACGCCTCGGGATCCCCCGGGAAGAGCTAGACGAAGTGGCTGGGGAAAGGGAAGTCCGGGTTTCCCTGCTTAGGCTGTTGCCACCGCGACCCGACCTCGGATAAGCGGAAGAAGATGGATGGATGGATGGATAGATGTCCAAAATACTGTGTAATTATGCGGTTAAAGTAGACGACTTTTAGCCGCGATGGTGCAGCCCTAATATTTCCTGACAGTCCGTGACGTCATGCGTACGCGTCATCATTCCGCGATGTTTTCAACAAGAAACTCGCGGGAAATTTAAAATTGCAATTTAGTAAACTAAAAAGGCCGTATTGGCATGTGTTGCAATGTTAATATTTCATCATTGATATATAAACTATCAGACTGCGTGGTCGGTAGTAGTGGCTTTCAGTAGGCCTTTAACTTTCAGACTTTCTTAGAACTAGCCACTTGCTTTGATTCCCATTCACTGTATAAACTCGGCAAAAATGAATTAGTTGCCAGTGAATGAAGTCGTTTGAATAAAAAGTAGTAGTGTGACATATGCTGTTTGAGCCGCTTTTTCTAGTTGAGCTGCAGGCGCTACTGAAACCCACTACTACCCACCACGCAGTCTGATAGTTTATATATCAATGATGAAATATTAACATTGCAACACATGCCAATACGGCCGGTTTAGTTTACTAAATTACAATTTTAAATTCTCCGTGGTTTCTTGTATGATGAGGCGTGCGCGTGACGTTTCGGGTTGTAGCGGACATATTAGCCCAGCACCACACAATCAGTAGTCTCTTAATTACACAGGTTTTCGGACATCTATGTTGCTGAATCTTTTGCAATTTGTTCATTTAATAATGGAGACTATAAAGAACAATGCTGTTGGTGGATTGCAGCTGTCTTTAGCACCGAGACACAGCCGGTGTTTCTTTGTTGGTTGTGAAGCAGAGCGGTCAAGCCAACATGTTTTCTCTACGTCAACCAGCATGTTTTTGGATGGGGAAATTGTGATATATATATATCTTACCGGAGACATCAGTGGATTATTCGTCGTCCTGCAGCAGCTGTTTAAAAGGCAGCTGTGAGCTTGGCTCCTCGGCTTCTCTCTGCGACACTGCGTGTTCACCGCAGCCATCCGACCTGGAGGTATGTGTTTACAATCTTTAAAATCTTACTAAAAGACTATTAATGTTGTGATCAGATGGCCGGATCATCACCATATTGTTGTTTTTGTTCCATTTTTATTTTCACTCTCCGTCTGATCCTATTATTTCCTGTTTAGTCGGTCACCATGGTAGCTTATCAGTTTCACCTGCTACTCACGGTCCTGCACACCTGTCCTCACTAATCACCTGTCTTATATAAGCCTGAATCTTTTGTTGTTCAGTCTGGGATCCAACTGTTACGCCTGTTCGGCATCGATTCCCTCGAGGATGCGTCGAAATTGAACACAGCAAAGGTAAGATAAACAGATGTATTTAAATAACAAAAAGAGCTAACAAAAAGAGCTATATAACAAAAATGCTGGAGCTTGTAGAAAAAAAACAAACGAAGGACGCTAGCATAAAAGCAAGGAATAGTAATAGACAAACTAATAATGGCTCGAAGGCACACAAAAACAGAAAAACAAATCTTGTATTATTCCAGCGTGAGCGCTGGAATAATACAAGGGCATAGCGTGAAAGCTAGCGTGAATAAACATATAGGAATGATCAGAAGAGACTAGTTGCGTGTAAGCAAACCAGAAATGCAGACGTACCGTTGTGTGAAGACAAACTTGGATCCCAGACTGAACAACAAAAGATGCAGGCTTATATTAGGCAGGTGATTAGTCAGGACAGGTGTGCAGGGCTGTGAGTAGCAGGTGAAACTGATAAGCTACCATGGTGACCGACTAAACAGGAAGACGGAGAGTGAAAATAAAAATGGAACAAAAACAACAATATGGTGATTGGATCACAACAATTAAAACAATAAGCAGATAAGGGAGCTTCCAGAATTATCCTTGTAAATGTGTCTAATTACATCTGAAACGCTCACACTGCCGCCGCCCGGAGCCGTCGCTTTTTTTCTTCTTCTTCTAGTCCTTCACTATCAATATCCTAATTCACAAATCTTTCATCCTCGCTCAAATTAATGGGGAAATTCTCGCTTTCTCGGTCCGAATTGCTCTTACTGCTGGTGGCTCCCATTAAAAACAATGTGAATATGTGTGGAGCCCTGCAACTCGTGACGTCACGTGCACATACTTCCCGTAAAGGCAGGGCTTTTCTATTAGCGACCAAAAGTTGCAAACTTTATCATCAATGTTCTCTACTAAATCCTTTCAGCAAAAATATGGCAATATCGCGAAATGATCAAGTATGACACATAGAATGGACCTGCTATCCCCATTTAAATAAGAACATCTCATTTAATTAGGCCTTTTTAACTTTCAGACTTTCTTAGAACTAGCCACTTGCTTTGATTCCCATTCACTGTATAAACTCGGCAAAAATGAATTAGTTGCCAGTGAGTGAAGTCGTTTGAATAAAGTAGTGGTGTGACAAATGCTGTTTGAGCCGCTTTCAACCGCTTTTTCCGGTTGAGCTGCAGGCGTTACGTGATGCTTTTTTAAGCACATTCCCTTACACTGCCAACAAATATGTTCATAAACAGTTATTACCTTGTAGTAATTATCTGACGGTCTCAAATCAGCAGGACGGCAAATGAAATCAGGTCAGTAAACATTAAAGGAAGTAGAAATGTTAAGTTAGCATACTACTTATTGGTATGCTAACCTGTTTAGCCAGTTTTACAGGCATTCACCAAAATCATTTGCTATTGTGGCACTTGACACATGTTAATAACTATTAGCATGCTAATGTTAGCATGTAAATGTGTTAGCATTATTATGCTAGCTGTTTTGACTAATTTTTAAGGTATACACCTCAGAGTCACACATTTTAGTACAAAAGGCAAAGCTAATTGTTAGAATGCTAACTTTTCTGTTTAACTAGTCTGACCCTACGTCCTCTTTTCGGACGTAGGGTCCTCTTTGCGGCGTTGTCCGGGGTGTCCGGGCGTTTTTTTTTTAAAATGCGTCAAATGTCCGGCATTTTGAATTAGGTTTGCGTGTATTTTCAATGTAAGTCCAGGATTAAATGGGGAACATTATCACAATTTCAAAAGGGTTAAAAACAATAAAAATCAGTTCCCAGTGGCTTGTTGTATTTTTTGAAGTTTTTTTCAAAATTTTACCGGTCTCGAAATATCCCTAAATTAAGCTTTAAAGTGCTTGATTTTCGCTATTTGCGATGCGACTATCCATTTTCCTGTGACGTCATACAGTGCTGCCAATGTAAACAAACAATGGCGAATACCACAGCAAGATATAGCGACATTAGCTCGGATTCAGACTCGGATTTCAGCGACTTAAGCGATTCAACAGATTACGCATGTATTGAAACGGATGGTTGGAGTATGAAAGTATTGAAGAAGAAACTGAAGCTATTGAGCGAATAGCGATTTACGCTATTCATAGCCATAGCATGGCCGAATAGCTGCGTTACCATCGCCAGTAAAATGTGCGGACCAAACGATCAGGAATTTCGAATCTTGTGACACTGGAGCAACTTAAATCCGTCGATTGGTAAGTGTTTTTTTCGCGTTAAATGTGGGTGGAAGGAAACGTAATATAGTTGCAAATGCATCTGCAGGTTATCCATACATCTCTGTGCCATGTCTGCTTTAGCACCGCCGGTAGCATCGATTAGCCTAGCATGTTAGCATCGATTAGCTGGCAGTCAACATCCACAAAACTCACCTTTGTGATTTCATTGACTTTATATTTGCAAATGCATCTGCAGGTTATCCATACATCTCTGTGTCATGTCTGTCACCGCCGGTAAAATGTGGAGACACTCCAGCACATTCAATGGGGGTCTGGCGGCAGACACTTTGGCATCTTCGGGCCAGTGGTGCAACTTGAATCCCTCCCTGTTAGTGTTGTTACACCCTCCGACAACACACCGACGAGGCATGATGTCTCCAAGGTTCCAAAAAATAGTCGAAAAAATGGAAAATAACAGAGCTGAGACCCAATGTTTACAATGTGTTGAAAATGAAAATGGCGGCTTTATTACCTCAGCGACGTCACGTTCTGACGTCATCGCCTCCAGACCGATAAACAGAAAGGCGTTTAATTCGCCAAAATTCACCCATTTAGAGTTCGGAAATCGGTTAAAAAAATATAAGGTCTTTTTTCTGCACCATCAAGGTATATATTAACGCTTACATAGGTCTGGTGATAATGTTCCCCTTTAAGTCCAGGGGTGTTAGCCAATGGCTTTGGTTGGGGGGGCAGGACTTCCGGGGAAGTTAGGGGAGTGACGCTTTTGACAGGAAGTGTTGGTTCGAGTTTTGCCGGGAAAAGGAAACAGACTTCTTGGTAAACACTAAGGTGAGTGTAAAGTCAACATTTTTAACTCCAGTAAATGAGTTATTTTAGTATTTATGAGTCCATGGAAACTTCACTTTTATCTCCCACTGGATCCACATCGTTCGAGGAGGGAGTCAGGCTAGCTGTTAGCTTCAAGCTAACCAGCACCCGAGCAGACTCCTCCACCTCAAAAACATACTTTGCAGGTAAAAAAAACGGGGCAGTTGTTTGCCTTTTGAAGTGTTAATGTGCAAGGAGTGTTCAAAAGGAGTCTTTTAAAGAAGTTGCTTACAAGTTAGCATCGCTGACAGTGATGTCATCACCGTCATTCTTTATTGAAGCAGAGATGGTGACTGTGTGTTATGATAAATACGATAGATTTATCAGATTTAATTTTTTTTATCTATAGCAGGGGTGTCAAAATTGTGCCAAAGAGGCCATTTGCGGCCCACAGCTAATGTTTTAAATGCCCACGGCACATTCTGAAAATACTATTAAAATAAACTAAAACATAACAAAAGTGAAAATAAAAAACTTAAAGGGGAACAGTACCACAATTTCAAAAGGGTTAAAAACAATAAAAATCAGTTCCCAGTGGCTTGTTGTATTTTTTAATTTTTTCTTCAAAATTTTACCGGTCCCGTAATATCCCTAAAAAAAAGCTTTAAAGTGCTTGATTTTCGCTATTTGCGATGCGACTATCCAGTGCTGCCAATGTAGACAAACAATGGTGGGTACCATAGCAAGATATAGCGACATTAGCTTGGATTCAGACCCGGATTTCAGCGGCTTAAGCGATTCAACAGATTATGCATGTATTGAAACGGATGGTTGGAGTATGAAAGTATTGAAGAAGAAACTGAAGCTATTGAGCGAATAACTATTCATAGCCATAGCATGGCCGAATAGCTGCGTTAGCATCGCCGGTAAAATGTGCGGACCAAACGATCAGGACTTTCGCATCTCGTGACACTGGAGCAACTTAAATCCGTCGATTGGTAAGTGTTTTTTTCGCATTAAATGTGGGTGGAAGGAAACGTAATATAGTTGCAAATGCATCTGCAGGTTATCCATACATCTCTGTGCCATGTCTGCTTTAGCACCGCCGGTAAATAGCATGTTAGCATCTATTAGCGTAGCATGTTAGCATCGATTAGCTGGTAGTCAACATCAACAAAACTCACCTTTGTGATTTCGTTGACTATCGTTGCAAATGCATCTGCAGGTTATCCATACATCTCTGTGCCATGTCTGCTTTAGCACCACCGGTAAATAGCATGTTAGCGTCGATTAGCATAGCATGTTAGCATCGATTAGCTGGCAGTCATGCCGCAACCAAATATGTCTGATTAGCACATAAGTCAACATCAACAAAACTCACCTTTGTGATTTCGTTGACTTTATCGTTGGAAAAGCATCTGCAGGTTATCCATACATCTCTGTGCCATGTCTGTCATCGCCGGTAAAATGTGGAGACACTCTGGCACATTCAATGGGGGTCTGGCGGCAGACACTTTCGCATCTTTGGGCCAGTGGTGCAACTTGAATCCCTCCCTGTTAGTGTTGATACACCCTCCGACAACACACCGACGAGGCTTGTTCCAAAAAAATAGTCGAAAAAACGGAAATAACAGACCTGAGACCCGGTGTTTGCAATGTGTTGAAAATGAAAATGGTGGCTGTATTACCTCGGTGACGTCACGTTCTGACGTTATCGCCCCCGGAGCGATAAACAGAAAGGCGTTTAATTCGCCAAAATTCACCCATTTAGAGTTCGGAAATCGGTTAAAAAAATATATGGTCTTTTTTCTGCACCATCAAGGTATATATTGACGCTTGCATAGGTCTGGTGATAATGTTCCCCTTTAAAGGTGAAATGTGATTTAGAAAAAGTTGCAACGTTGACTGATAAAACAAAGCTGTTTTTTTTTCTTTCAAACTGTCATTGCTCAAAACATAATATTGAATCAAAATCAATGGTATTATGAATTATGGACTTATCCAAGGTTCCCATTACTTCACATCAAATATTCCACTAAGAAAAATATTTTTGGTGGAAGATGTTGCATATTTTGTGTGTTTGCCATTAAAAACATAGTTTTGTTTGATTAAAAAAAAGGGCGGAAAACAAACAAACAAAAAAACAACATAAAAAAACTAAAACATTTTGAAATGAGGGATAGATGTGAAGTTGATGCAGACTCCAGAGATTTAAGCGTTAAATATAAAATGTATGTATGCCCTGGCACACAATTATCATTTCATGACCCAAGCAAACTGCGATGAGGTGGCGACTTGTCCAGGGTGTACCCCGCCTTCCGCCCGATTGTAGCTGAGATAGGCGCCAGCGCCCCCCTTGACCCCACAAGGGAATAAGCGGTAGAAAATGGATGGATGGATGGACCCAAGCAAAACACTTTTTACACCTACAACTTATTAAATAAAAACATAGAAAAAACTACCAGCAGCGGTAAAGTTTAGATCCATGAAGGAAAGCAGAAAGCGAATGAATGTTTATAACTGAATACTGAATATACACATTTGTTTTCTTTTTTTATTATTATTTTTTAATGAATTAAGTAACGTTTATGACAACAATTTTTCCAAAACATGATATAGAAGGTGAGCTACAACAGGATAATGAATACGTTTATCATTTGTTTTCAAAACGCCTACAAAAAAGTGGGACCCCAAAAATTTACCGTGGGACCCCATTTTCGAAACTTGACGGGGTCCCTGGGACCCCATTTAAAAAATCCTTAGCGCCAACACAGCAGTCAACAGAGGAGGAAAAATGGCCTTGGCACGCATATATGTGTCTTCTTTTTGGGATTTCAGAATATGGTCAGCCTAATGTTAACTATTAGCATGTTAATGTTAGCATGTATATATGCTAGCATTAGTATGCCAGCTGTTTCGACAAATTTTTAAGGTATACACCTCAGAGTTACAAATTTTAGTACATAAGGCAAAGCTAATTGTTAGAATGCTAACTTTTCTGTTCAGCTAACTTTGCAGGTACCCTCCTCAGAGTCAGCTATTTTGGCACTTGACGCATGATAACTGTTAGCGTATGTATCGTATAGTTTGCTGATTATTGGTATGCTAACCTGTTTAGCCAGTTTTAAAGGTATACACCAAAAGCGTTTGCTATTGTGGCACTTGACACTATTAGCATGTTAATGTTTGCATGTAAACATGCTAGCATTAGTATGCTATCTGTTTTGACAAAATTTTTAAGGTATACACCTCAGAGTCACACATTTTAGTACATAAAGCAAATCTAATTGTTAGAATGCTAACTTTTCTGTTCAGCTAATTTTGCAGGTAGCTTCCTCAGGGTCAGCTATTTTGGCACTTGACGCATGATAACTGTTAGCGTATGTATCGTATGTTTTGCTGATTATTAGTATGCTAACCTGTTTAGCCAGTTTTACAGGTATACACCAAAAGCGTTTGCTATTGTGGCACTTGACACATGTTAATGATTAGCATGTTAATGTTTGCATGTAAATATGCTAGCATTAGTATGCCAGCTGTTTTGACAAATTTTTAAGGTATACAACTCAGAGTCACAAATTTTAGTACATAAGGCAAAGCTAATTGTTAGAATGCTAACTTTTCTGTTCAGCTAACTTTGCAGGTAACCTCCCCAGAGTTAGCTATTTTGGCACTTGACGCATGATAACTGTTAGCGTATGTATCGTATGTTTTGCTGATTATTGGTATGCTAACCTATTTAGCCAGTTTTACAGGTATACACCAAAAGCGTTTGCTATTGTGGCACTTGGCACATGTTAACTATTAGCATGTTAATGTTTGCATGTAAATATGCTAGCATTAGTATGCTATCTGTTTTGACAAAATTTTTAAGGTATACACCTCAGAGTCACAAATTTTAGTACATAAGGCAAAGCTAATTGTTAGAATGCTAACTTTTCTGTTCAGCTAACTTTGCAGGTAACCTCCTCAGAGTCAGCTATTTTGGCACTTGACGCATGATAACTGTTAGCGTATGTATCGTATAGTTTGCTGATTATTGGTTTGCTAACCTGTTTAGCCAGTTTTACAGGTATACACCAAACGCGTTTGCTATTGTGGCACTTGACACTATTAGCATGTTAATGTTTGCATGTAAATATGCTAGCATTAGTATGCTATCTGTTTTGACTAATTTTTAAGGTATACACCTCAGAGTCACAAATTTTAGTACATAAGGCAAAGCTAATTGTTAGAATGCTAACTTTACTGTTCAGCTAATTTTGCAGGTACCTTCCTCAGGGTCAGCTATTTTGGCACTTGACGCATGATAACTGTTAGCATATGTAACGTATAGTTTGCTGATTATTGGTATGCTAACCTGTTTAGCCAGTTTTACAGCTATACACCAAAAGCGTTTGCTATTGTGGCACTTGGAACATGTTAACTATTAGCATGTTATTGTTAGCATGTAAATTTGTTACCATTATTATGTTAGCTGTTTTGACACATTTTTAAGGTATACACCTGAGTCACATATTTTAGTACACAAAGCAAAGCTAATTTGTAAGAATACTAACTTTTCTGTTTAGCTAATTTTGCAGGTACCTTCCTCAGGGTCAGCTATTTTGGCACTTGACGCATGATAACTGTTAGCGTATGTATCGTATGGTTTGCTGATTATTGGCATGCTAACCTGTTTAGCCAGTTTTACAGCTATACACCAAAAGTGTTTGCTATTGTGGCACTTGACACATGTTAACGATTAGCATGTTAATATTTGCATGTAAATATGCTAGCATTAGTATGCTATCTGTTTTGACTAATTTTTAAAGGTATACACCTCAAAGTCACAAATTTTAGTACATAAGGCAAAGCTAATTGTTAGAATGCTAACTTTTCTGTTCAGCTAACTTTGCAGGTACCTTCCTCAGAGTCAGCTATTTTGGCACTTGACGCATGATAACTGTTAGTATATGTATCGTATAGTTTGCTGATTATTGGTATGCTAACCTGTTTAGCCAGTTTTACAGCTATACACCAAAAGCATATTCTATTGTGGCACTTGACACATGTTAACTATTAGCATGTTAATGTTTGCATGTAAATATGCTAGCATTAGTATGCCAGCTGTTTTGACAAATTTTTAAGGTATACACCTCAGAGTCACAAATTTTAGTACATACGGCAAAGCTAATTGTTAGAATGCTAACTTTTCTGTTCAGCTAACTTTGCAGGTAACCTCCTCAGAGTCAGCTATTTTGGCACTTGACGCATGATAACTGTTAGTGTATGTATCGTATATTTTGCTGATTATTGGTATGCTAACCTGTTTAACCAGTTTTACAGGTATACACCAAAAGCGTTTGCTATTGTTGCACTTGACACATGTTAACTATTAGCATGTTAATGTTTGCATGTAAATATGCTAGCATTAATATGCTATCTGATTTGACTAATTTTTGAGGTGTACACCTCAGAGTCACAAATTTTAGTACATAAGGCAAAGCTAATTGTTAGAATGCTAACTTTTTTGTTTAGCTAACTTTGCAGGTACCCTCCTCAGAGTCACCTATTTTGGCACTTGACGCGAGATAACTTTTAGCGTATGTATCGTATATTTTGCTGATTATTGGTATGCTAACCTGTTTAGCCAGTTTTACAGGTATACACCAAAAGCATTTGCCATTGTGTCACTTGGCACATGTTATTGTTAGCATGTAAATTTGTTTCCATTATTATGTTAGCTGTTTTGATTCATGTTTAAGGTATACACCTCAGAGTCACATATTTTAGTACATAAAGCAAATCTAATTGTTAGAATGCTAATTTTTCTGTTCAGCTAATTTTGCAGGTGCCTTCCTCAGAGTCAGCTATTTTGGCCCTTGACGCATATTTACTGTTAGCACGGTAAAGTAAACATGTAAACCGTCTAATGTTAGCATACTAACTTGTGTGGCGGAATGTTGCATGCTAACAATAGCATGCTAGCTAACTCTACATGTAAATATTGCAGCGTCAGCCATTTTGGCACTTGACTTTTGTTGACTGTTAGCATTCTAATGCTAGCATGTTGTTATTAGCACACTAGAATGTTTTTGTTTTTTTCCGGAAATCTTGCAGATATACACCTAAGAGTCATTTATTTTGGTACCTGAAACATGCTTACTGTTAGAAAGGTTATGTTAGCATTTAAGCTTTTTCAGAAAATCCTCACAATTTCTACCGAAATGTAATTTTCTAATATGTATCTCACATTGTTTTCTGCCTCTAAAAACTTGAATTATTCTCTATAAAATGTGTTTTGTGTTATCATTTTTGGGTGTCTGGAACAGATTAATTGGATTTAATTTGAGTTTTTCATACGAGTTGGTCGTCGTCGGAACGGAATAACAACAAAAACCGAGGTACCAGTGTACTATATATCCTAGACTATAAGCCGCTCCTTTTTTTCACTCTTTGAATCCTTTGGCTTTAAAAATGGTGCAGCTAATTAACAGATTTTTCTCCGCGAACAGCCATAATGTTTTGTATTTAACAAATAGTCGTCATACAACACCTGCAGAGAAAAGGTGTGTTATTTTTGGTGCTACGGCGCTATCTTTTGTACAAGTCTACAGTATTTCCTTCTCTTTCCTTGAACCAGAAGTACAAGTGCAATGTTTGTAAGTTTTACAATATAACTAAAACAATTTATACTTACTAAACCATCCCATGTGTGATGTCTGTAGGAGGGTTTTCATGCATATTTGTACATGCTATTGTAATGTAATCAAGCCAGCATGGTTCAAGTTGTAAGAAAAAAGTAGCAGATTATTGTCTGGTATTTACGGTAAAATACAAACCCCAAAACCAGCGAAGTTGGCACGTTGTGTAAATTGTAAATAAAAACAAAATACAATAATTTGCAAATCTTTTTCAACCTATATTCAATTGAATAGACTGCAAAGATGAGATATTTATTGTTCAAACTGATAAACTTTGTTTTTTTTTGCAAATATTAGCTAATTTGGAATTTGATGCCTGCAACATGTTTCAAAACAGCTGGCAGAAGTGGCAAAAAAGACTGACAAAGTTGAGGAATGCTCATTAAACACTTATTTGGAACATCTCATAGGTGAACGGGCTAATTGGGAACAGGTGGGTGCCATGATTAGGTATTAAAGCAGCCTCCATGAAATGCTCAGTCATTCACAAACAAGGATGGGGCGAGAGTCACCACTTTGTGAACAAATGCGTGGGAAAATTGTCCGACAGTTTAAGAAAAACATTTTTCAACAAGCTTTTGCAAGGAGTTTAGGGATTTTACCATCTACGGTCCGTAATATTATCAGAAGATTCAGAGAATCTGGAGAAATCACTGCATGTAAGCGATGATATTACGGACCTTTGATCCCTCAGGGGATACTGCATCAGTGTGTAAAGGATATCACCACATGGGCCCAGGAACACTTCAGAAAACCACTGTCAGTTGGTCGCTACATCTGTAAGTGCAAGTTAAAACTCTACTACGCAAAGCGAAAGCCATTTATCAAGATAGATCGCTAGATAGATAGATAGATAGTACTTTATTGATTCCTTCAGGAGAGTTCCTTCAGGAAAATTAAAATTCCAGCAGCAGTGTACAGAGTTGAGATCAATTTAAAAAAGTAAAAAGTAAATAATGGGGGTTTAAATGGAAACAAAATAGAGAAATATTACAATAAGAATAAAAAATAAAAAGCAACAATGGGAATACAAATATAACAGTAAAATAAGACTATAACAAGACAAAGTAGGCAGTAGTGACCATGCCATGAAAACGTATTGCACTGTTATTGTTTTGCATCCCCTGTCATCCAAGTACCCCCCGACAACATCAACAACACCCGGAAACGCTACCGACTTTGCTGGGCCTGAGCTCATCTAAAATGGACTGATGCATAGTGGAAAAGTGTTCTGTGGTCTGACGAGTCCACATTTCAAATTGTTTTTGGAAACTGTGGATGTCGTGAACAAAGAGGAAAAGAACCATCCGGATTGTTATAGGCGCAAACTTCAAAAGTCAGCATCTGTGATGGTATGTGGGCGTATTCGTGCCCAAGACATGGGTAACTTACACATCTGTGAAGGCACCATTAATGCTGAACATATGTTGCCATCCAAGCAACGTTATCATGGACGCCCCTGCTTATTTCAGCAAGACAATGCCAAGCCACGTGTTACAACGGCGTGGCTTCGTAGTAAAACTGCCTGTAGTTCAGACTTGTCTCCCATGGAAAATGTGTGGCACATTGTGAAGGATAAAATTCCACAACGGAGACCCCAAACTATTGAACAACTTAAACTTTACATCAAGCAAGAATGGGAAATAATTCCACCTGAAAAGCTTCCAAAATTGGTTTCCACAGTTTCTAAACGTTTACTGAGTGTTGTTAAAAGGAAAGGCCATGTAACACACAGGTAAAAATGCCCCTGTGCCAACTTTTTGCAATGTGTTGCTGCCGTTTAATTCTAAGTTAATGATTGTTTGCAATTAAGTTTCTCCGTTCGAACATTGAGTATTTTGTATTTGTAGTCCATACAATTGAATATAAGTTAAAAAGGATTTGCACACCATTGTATTATGTTTTTATTTACCATTTACACAACAAGCCAACTTCACTTGGTTTTGGGTTTTGTACATTTAAAAAAGTAGCTCAGGGGCATGATGAATGTGGAGAAAAATCGTGTAATTGTTAAATATTCACTGAGCAAAATGCAATTTTTACAACTTCAAAACCCAAACATATTTTTAAAGACGCAAAGGTTTGTTTTATTTCTAAGTTGGCGTAAAGCTGGGTCTGTCTGAACTTCTTTCCCATGCCGCAGCCTTTCTTAATCCATTTACGACGGTTCTCGCTTCCAATGTTCCACTTTTGACCGCCAACGGTCCTTTTTAAGCCGGTCCTCAGTGAGACGGCGCAGACGGATTCCGCACAGCCGAGATCATATCAACCTGTTCCCACCATGGACCTGAAATTCCTGTTTACAGCCTCACTTGTTGTTCTAGGAGCAGCCCTCGCGATCTCGCCGGCAGACGCCACTGCACAGTGCAAAATTAAGTGGTAATATGGATTTATATTTCTTTCTATTTCTTTTTTTTTTTTTTAACATTGTAATTATTGAGTAAAGTATAACATGTCAGCATGTAATCAATTATTGTGTGTGTGTGTGTGTGTGTGTGTGTGTGGAGGGGGGGTTATTGCTAAATAAATTTGAGTTCACAGGAAAGAAAAAAGGTAAGTAATATATACAAAACCCAAAACTGTTGTAAATTGTAAATAAAAACAGAATATAATGATTTTTTTTTTTTTGTGCAAATAATTATTAACTTTAATGGCAGCAAGACATTGCAAAAAAGTTGGCTCGGGTGCATTTTTACCACTGTGTTACAGGGCCTTTCCTTTTTACAACGGGTGGTTTTAGCTCGGTTGGTAGAGCGGCGTGCCAGCAACTTGAGGGTTGCAGGTTCGATTCCCGCTTCCGCCATCCTAGTCAATGCCGTTGTGTCTTTGGGCAAGACACTTTACCCACCTGCTCCTAGTGCCACCCACACTGGTTTAAATGTAACTTAGATATTGTGTTTCACTATGTAAAGCGCTTTGAGTCACTAGAGAAAAGCGCTATATAAATATAATTCACTTCACTTCACTACAACACTCAGTAGACGTTTGGGAACTGAGGAGTTCAATGCAGTACTGCCTAAGGGATTGAAGGTCACAGGCCCTCAATGTTGGTTTTTCGGCACACGTGCAGGGATTTCTCCAAATTCTCTGAACCTTTTGATGATATTACGGACCGTAGATGGTGAAATCCTTAAAGGGGAACATTATCACAATTTCAAAAGGGTTAAAAACAATAAAAAATCAGTTCCCAGTGGCTTGTTTTATTTTTCGAAGTTTTTTTCAAAATTTTACATCTCCCGGAATATCATTGAAAAAAAGCTTTAAAGTGCTTGATTTTCGCTATTTGCGATGCGACTGTCCATTTCCCTGTGACGTCATACAGTGCAAACAAACAATGGCGGATACCACAGCAAGATATAGCGACATTAGCTCGGATTCAGACTCAGATTTCAGCGGCTTAAGAGATTCAACAGATTATGCATGTATTGAAACAGATGGTTGGAGTATGGAGGGAGACAGCAAAAACGAAATTGAAGAAGAAACTGAAGCTATTGAGCGAATAGCTATTGACGCTATTCGGCCATAGCATGGGTGTACCTAATGAAGTGGCCCATAGCATGGCGGCCTTATTAGCATCGCCGGTAAAATGTGCGGACCAAACGATCAGGACTTTCGCATCTTGTGACACTGGAGCAACTTAATTCATCGATCGGTAAGTGTTTGTTTCGCATTAAATGTGGGTATCTAGTTTCAAATGTACATACAGCTAGCCTAAATAGCATGTTAGCATCGATTAGCATAGCATGTTAGCATCGATTAGCTGGCAGTCACGCCGCGACCAAATATGTTTGATTAACACATAAGTCAACATCAACAAAACTCACCTTTGTGATTTCGTTGACTTAATCGTTACAAATGCATCTGCAGATTATCCATACATCTCTGTGCCATCTCTGTCTTAGCATCGCCGGTAAAATGTGCAGACACTCCGGCACAATCAATGGGGGTCTGGCGGCAGATTTCTTGCCAGTGGTGCAACTTGAATCCTTCCCTGTTAGTGTTGTTACACCCTCCGACAACACACCGACAAGGCATGATGTCTCCAAGGTTCCGAAAAATAGTCGAAAAAACTGAAAAATAACAGAGCTAAGACCCGGTGTTTGTAATGTGAAAATTAAAATGGCGTCTGTATTACCTCGGTGATGTCACGTTCTGACGTCATCGCTACAAGACCGATAAACAGAAAGGCGTTTAATTCGCCAAAATTCACCCATTTAGAGTTCGGAAATCGGTTAAAAAAATACATGGTCTTTTTTCTGCAACATCAAGGTATATATTGACGCTTGCATAGGTTTGGTGATAATGTTCCCCTTTAAATTCCTTGAAAAAGCTTGTTGAGAAATGTTGTTTTAAACTGTTCGACAATTTGCTCACACATTTGTTCACAAATTTGTGACCCTCGCCCCTGCTTGTTTGTGAACGACTGAGCATTTCATTGAAGCTGCTTTTGTATCCAATCATGGCACCCACCTGTTCCCAATTAGCCAGTTCATCTGAGATGTTCCAAATAAGTGTTCTTCAACTTTCTCAGTCTTTTTGCCACTTGTGCCAGCTTTTTTTGAAACATGTCGCACGCATCAAATTCCAATTGAGCTAATTTTTGCAAAAAAACCCCCCAAAGTTTAGCAGTTCGAATGTTAAGTTTCTTGTCTTTGCAGTCTATTCAATTGAATAGGATTCGCAAATCATTGTATTTTGTTTTTATTTACCATTTACACAACGGGCCAATTTCACTGGTTTTGGGTTTTTTTTAAAAATAAAATAAAAAAATGAAAGTGACTCCTGGACACTATTGATGTTGTGAAAATATTTAAAAGGATGTACAAATAGCTGTTTATAAAGGTAAGGGATACAGACAAAAGAAAAAAACTAACTATTTTGGTAAAATAACAGAGTTTTGTGTAAATGTAAACAATTTATAAAGATGTTATACTGTAGCAACAGTACCACCATAATGACCAACATCAAAATACAGACGCAGGTTTTATTTAACAAGAATATTTACTATTTTTGGCCACTGTTTTATTACACACCGTTTGAACAGTAACACTGTGTTTGACTATTTCATTGCCACCAAATGGAGCCACCGGTGGCACCCGTACCACATTGAGTTCACACATCTGTTTATAAAAGCAAACATAAAGTGATAAAAAAAAAAAAAAAAAATAACCAAAAAGTACATCTAAATTTTTGGAATCTGCGATTTTTTTTTTAATTATGACAAATAAATCCGATTAATTCTGGTCGTCATGAATGGTAGCACCCCACATACAACTTTTTGTTTTAATCATGTAAAGTTTTCGTACTTTTTAAATCAAGCTTGAATTTAATTTGATGCATGCTTGAACTACAATATGGACAATAAATTGTTCAAGAATTGATTGAATAATTTATTAAAATTCTATTTTGACTTTACATTGTAGATTTATAAAAATGTGTAACTCCGTTGGGGATTTTTTCACAGTAGCAGTCCAGCACCAACGGTGCGCCCTACAAGGGACAATTTATGTATTATTACATTTCGATAAGAAGCGCCTATCTATTATTAATTGGTATTTTACATGCACTGTTTGATACATATTTCATTAATGGCCAGAAAAAAGAACAGTATTTTCCGCTTCATCACTGCACATGACAGTCTTCAGTTCAGTTCCAGTTTAGTTGGAACATACTTAAAATGCAATGTAATGCATCACGTTTCCAGTCCGAAAAGGAGTAGGAAGAAACATATTTAATCCTACCCCTTTTCATACCTTAGCAATTGTATGCCATTTCCGTGTTCTCTGTAACAGAACACTGAATAAATAAAAACAAAATAAATACAAACCCCCTTTCCATATGAGTTGGGAAATTGTGCTAGATGTAAATATAAATGGAATACAATGATTTGTAAATAATATTCAACCCATATTCAGTATCATATTTGATGTTCAAACTAATAAAAATTTTTTTTTTTTGCAAATAATCATTAACTTTATAATTTGATGCCAGCAACAAGTGACAAAGAAGTTGGGAAAGGTGGCAAGAAATACTGATAAAGTTAAGGAATGCTCAGCAAACACTTATTTGGAACATCCCACAGGTGTGCAGGCTAATTGGAAACAGGTGGGTGCCATTATTGGGTATAAAAACAGCTTCCCAAAAAATGCTCAGTCTTTCACAAGAAAGGATGGGGCGAGGTACACCCCTTTGTCCACAACTGCGTGAGCAAATAGTCAAACAGTTTAAGAACAATGTTTCTCAAAGTGCAATTGCAACAAATTTAGGGATGTCAACATTTTCGGTCCATAATATCATCAAAAGGTTCAGAGAATCTGGAGAAATCACTCCACGTAAGCAGCATGGCCGAAAACCAACATTGAATGACCGTGACCTTCGATCTCTCAGACGGCACTGTATCAAAAACCGACATCAATCTCAAAAGGATATCACCACATGGGCTCAGGAACACTTCAGAAAACCATATTCACTAAATACAGTTCGTCGCAAGTTAAAGCTCTACTATGCAAAGCGAAAGCCATTCATCAACAACATCCAGAAACGCCGCCGGCTTCTCTGGGCCCGAGATCATCTAAGATGGACTGATGCGAAGTGGAAAAGTGTTCTGTGGTCTGTTAAGTCCACATTTCAAAGTGTTTTTGGAAATATTCAACATCGTGTCATCCGGACCAAAACTTTGCGACGGTTATCGACGCAAAGTTCAAAAGCCAGCATCTGTGATGGTATGGGGGTGCATTAGTGCCCAAGACATGGGTAACTTACACATCTGTGAAGGCACCATTAATGCTGAAAAGGTACATACAGGTTTTGGAACAACATATGCTAAATGCCGTCTTTTTCATGGACGCCCCTGATTATTTCAGCAAGACAATGCCAAGCCACATTCAGCTGTTACATTCTGTTACAACAGCGTGGCTTTGTAAAAAAAGAGTGAGGGTAATTTCCTGGCCCGCCTGCAATCCAGACCTGTCTCCCATCGAAAATGTGTGGCACATTATGAAGCGTAAAATACGACAGCGGAGTCCCAAGACTGTTGAACGACTGAAGCTCTACATAAAACAAGAATGGGAAAGAATTCCACTTTCAAAGCTTCAACAATTAGTTTCCTCAGTTCCCAAACGTTTATTGAGTGTTGTTAAAAGAAAAGGTGATGTAACACAGTGGTGAACATGTCCTTTCCCAACTACTTTGGCACGTGTTGCAGCCATGAAATTCTAAGTTAATTGTTATTTGCAAAAAATTATAAAGTTTATGAGTTTGAACATCAAATATCTTGTCTTTGTAGTGCATTCAACTGAATATGGGTTGAAAAGTATTTGCAAATCATTGTATTCCGTTTATATTTACTTCTAAGACAATTTCCCAACTCATATTGAAACGGGGGTTTGTACATTCTTGTGTAGCAGGTTGCACATCATTTTAGCTGTTTGCCATTGCACCAAATTGTTGAATTTCAGGAGTTTCCATTCAATGAATAAAGGGTTTGAATGTTCTTTACATCCAACATTATGTATTATTCTAACTAATCTTTTTTGTAACACCGTTAGTAAAAGAAGCGCTCATTTGTAGTTGTTTCCCCATAGTTCTGCACAATAGATCAGATATGGTCACACAGGCGAGCAGTAGAACATATGAAGTGATTTTGGGTCTAGAACATGTTTGGCTTTATTCATTATTGACGTGTTTCTTGCTACTTTATGAGATTTGAGATTTCCAATTCAATTTATTATCTATTAATACACCCCAAAAAATGCTTACTTTTACCCTTTCAATGTGTACTCTGTCTGTCGGCGGTATAGCTCGGTTGGTAGAGCGGCCGTGCCAGCAACTTGAGGGTTCCAGGTTCGATCCCCGCTTCCGTCATTCTAGTCACTGCCTTTGTGTCCTTGGGCAAGACCCTGCTCCCAGTGCTACCCACACTGGTATAAATGTAACTTAGATATTGGGGTTCACTATGTAAAGCGCTTTGAGTCACTAGAGAAAAAGTGCTATATAAATATACTTCACTTCACTACCTGTGTTTCTTTCCTACTGTTACCAAGTAGCATTATTTTAGTCTTACTGAGATTCAAAGATAGTCTGTTTTTGTCAAACCATCTTTTGAATGTGTTTAATTTGTATTATAACTGGTGACGGAGCAGGAAGGGGCTAAGAATATGTTTTGATAAAAAACATCCAATTAATTATTTGGTATTTTACATGCACTTCTTCATGCTTAGCGGGCCCTTCCCCACGGCGTATAACCTGCTCATCGGGAATACATATATCATTAATGTCCACAGTATTTTTTCGCCACAGTCTGGTGCAAATCTAAACATATTGTTGATATGTTTCACTCAAAACTAAATATTGTTATTTTTTTGTCAAAGGAGAACGTTGTATTGAATAATCGAATACCTACGCCGAACTGCGTGCAACAAGCTGGCAAAACAATGAATATATTTGTTCGGATATTTTTAATTCATGCATGCAGTGTACGTGTCTATTCCATTAGTTTTGTTTCTTTTTGTATCTAGTTTGATGTTTGGTGACATTTGCCACAGTGCGTTGCAGAGTGGAATCTTTGCAGATAACATCGCCGTGCATGAAACAACTTTCATGTGCTCCAGCGTGACAGCGTGAAACGGCTCATGAACCAATTAAACCGTGTCCAGCATGACGCCAAGTGAGGCGACTATATGTATAAATGTGTATGTGTACTAGAAATCTCTTGACTTCTCGATGTGACAACTATTTGAACAGAGCAGAGGCAGCTCCTCCACCTGTTAGCGGAAGTCAAGGTACTGCAGCTCCAGAACGAGGAGAAAGATCTGGAGCAGCGAGGGAACGACCCGGAGCAATATCAATTATTTAGTCATCACTGGACTAGAGATCAAGCCGATATCGTACGTGTACCCAAAAAGCTAGAGGAAGAATCAAATGAGAAACCAGGTAGCCTCCTTCCTGCAAAGAAGGGGAATATACATGGAGGTGCAGCGCATTAGGCCTGTCACCCGCTGCCCAAAAGAGCAAATGAAAGACCTGCCATCATAATGACATTTGGGAACAGGAAAATTAAAATTGCACTCACAAGCAAGGGCATAAACTAAAAGGTATAAATGTAGGCTTGTACCAAAATGTATTTCAATACTTTTCTAAAAAAGGGGATCACAAATCACAATACGAAGTTCCTGCAGTCCTGGGTTCAAATCCAGGCTCGGGATCTTTCTGTGTGGAGTTTGCATGTTCTCCCCGTGAATGCGTGGGTTCCCTGCGGGTACTCCGGCTTCCTCCCACCTCCAAAGACATGCACCTGGGGATAGGTTGATTGGCAACACTGAATTGGCCCTAGTGTGTGAATGTGAGTGTGAATGTTGTCTGTCTATCTGTGTTGGCCCTGCGATGAGGTGGCGACTTGTCCAGGGTGTACCCTGCCTTCCGCCCGATTGTAGCTGAGACAGGCGCCAGCGCCCCCCGCGACCCCGAAAGGGAATAAGCGGTAGCAAATGGATGGATGGATGGACAAATAAATAGCATTATTGTCTTTATTTCAACAAAAAAAACTTAGGGTACATTAAACATGTTTCTTATTGCAAGTTTGTCCTAAAATAAAATAATGAACATACTAGACAACTTTTTTTTTCTAGTAGTAAGTAAGCAAACAAATGTTCTTAATTTAGCTGAGGAAGTATGAAGTAACATTGTCAGGTAATGGTGGTGACTAACCCCAAGATGCAGAGATGGCAGGCTTGATGCAGGAAAACATGATTTAATGTCCAAAAGAAATGCAAGAAAACAGGACTGAGGAACCGGCAAACAGGGCACAAAACACGAGGAACCAGGAGACAGCAAACCGCAAACAGCTAACGCAGGGGTAGGGAACCTATGGCTCTAGAGCCAGATGTGGCTCTTTTGATGACTGCATCTGGCTCTCAGATAAATCTTAGCTGACATTGCTTAACGCGATAATTAAGAATAAATTTGCTGGTAATCACAGTGCTAAAAATAACGTGCAAAATATAAAACATTCTCATGCATTTATATCCATCCATCCATTTTCTACCGCACCTGTTCAAGAAGTCGCATTAATGGTAAGAACTATTTTATGTCACGATGCGTGGTCGTTCTCCCAGGAAGGCACATGGCATTTAGGTAAAAACATAATTTAATTTTAATTAAAAAAATATACAAACAAAAATCGCTCACAGCGGAAGCCCAACTTGGGCTAAAGAACAAAGCTAACGCATAAACAGACCAAGAACATAAATCAAACAAAACTTTCTTGGCATGGCATGAGGCACGAAACTATGGCAAGGCACGAAACAAGTCAGCACAGGGCGACTGACTGGCAAAGACGAGCTTAAATACTGCCTCTGATTAGTGCTCGGGAAGCAGGTGAGCGGGCATTTTGTCCACCAGAGACAGGTGGACAAAATGAGTAACCAAGGAAACCAGAAAAGGGAGTGGGAAAAAAACAGGAACTTAAAGAGTCCAAAGGACAAACAGCACATGGCCAAACAAAAACATGACCAACAGACATGACATTTTATTTATTATTGGTTAGCTTCAGAATAACAATGTTATTAAAAAGAATAAGAGACTTATTATACTCTAAAAATGTTGGTATTCAGTGTTAAAAAATATGATATGGCTCTCACGGAAATACATTTTGAAATATTTTACTTTCATGGCTCCCTCAGCCAAAAAGGTTCCCGACCCCTGAGCTAACGGCATATAGGAACCAGAAAACAGCTATCAATACTCCAGCACTGACTGGAGGGCAAGGCAGGTATAAATAGTAGCCTGATTGGCAATTTCCACCTGGTGTGCCACACTGCCAATCAGGTACGGTGTTGGGAAACGAGCGCTCAGGGAGACGTGCAGGAAAAGGAACCAAAAAAAGAGGAAATAAAACACAAACACGGAGGAAAAAGCAAGACATAACCAAACTGTCAGTGACGAGCCTGACAAACATTGTGTCATTTATCATTATATTGTTTTATCAACATTATTAAGGACAAGTGGTTACTTTCTCTTTTAACATGTTCTATCTACACTTCTGTTAAAATGTAATAATCACTTCTTCTCCTGTGGTTTTGATGCTTTATATTAGTTTCTGTTACGTTTGCGCGGCATCGTGGATGCGCGGGGAGTGTCGCCTCTCGATGCGCAGGATCACAGCAGGCAGGAATGAAGGTATGAACAGCCTTTTAATGTGAAGTTACAAAAGAACACTGGTACAAAAGAGCAAATCAAAGGCGTGTCTGAGCACAGAAAACTAAATGCTAATATACACAGAAGACAGAGTTCGAAGTCCATAAAGCGCGAGCCAAGCGCGCGGAGGCAAGCTACATTTAGCAAGCAGAAAAATAAACAGAGACTACTCACGTAACGGTTGCAGGTGCAAACAAACTGGCGAGCGCGAACTTAGGTAGCAGAGGGGCTTAAATACAGAAAACATAATTACAAACCGGTGTGTGAATGAGCCATGCAGGAGGAGCAAATAAGTTGTCATGGTGATGAATGTAAATAAGGAAGTGCGCTAACAAACGGGATCGGTAGAGTCCAAAACATGATCAAACCATAGTAGGACAATACAAAAAAGACAAACATGCTAGAGATGTGTGATCCGGAAGCCGGATCACATTACCCCCCCCCTTAAGGGGCAGATCCCAGATGCCCCCAAAAAAAACAGCAATAAAGAGAACCCCCTCCCACAATGAGACAGTCTGAAAAATGAAGGGAGGGTGGAGGGTCGATAAGTCCTGTGTCCCCGGATCCACCGAGGACACGCTAGGTGGCGGCGGCGGATGGAACGTCGCTGCCACAACAGTCCAGGCGGGCGAACCCGCAGAGGCCACTTTAGTTGCTGACAAAGACCCGGGCACGTCCTCTGGGGAGGACGCCCGGGGTAGGACCACAGCCGTGGTCGACGTGGAGGTGGACGCGCCCATTGCGGGGGACGCCCGTGGTACGGCCACACCCGTGGCCGGAGTGGAGGTGGACGCGCCTGCTGAGGCGGACGCCCGTGGTACGGCCACACTCGTGGCCGGAGTGGAGGTGGACGCGCCTGCTGAGGCGGACGCCCGGGGTACGGCCACACCCGTGGCCGATGTGGAGGAGGACTCGGTTTGGCAGCAGCAGACGAAGGCGCGGGGGCTGCAACCGAAGCAGGCACCGATGCTGGTGTGGATGCCGGCAGGGAAGCAGGTGCGGATGCCGGCAGGGAAGCAGGTGCGGATGCCGGCAGGGAAGCAGGTGCAGAGGCCGGCAGCGGATCAGGTGCAGAGGCCGGCAGCGGATCAGGTGCAGAGGCCGGCAGCGGGTCAGGTGCAGAGGCCGGCAGCGGATCAGGTGCAGAGGCCGGCAGCGGATCAGGTGCAGAGGCCGGCAGCGGAGCAGGAGTCGGCTTCAGCCGAGGAGCAGGAGTCGGCTTCAGCCGAGGAGCAGGAGTCGGCTTCAGCCGAGGAGCAGGAGTCGGCTTCAGCCGAGGAGCAGGCACAGGGGCCTGCCGAGGAGAACTAGGGGACTGGCTGTGAGCAGGACTAGGACTATGATGAGTGATAAGACGAACACTAGGACTCGGGCAAGGACTTGAGAGAGGACCAGGACTTACAATCACACTAGTGCTTTGAGAAGGGCTTGGGCAACGACCAGGACTTACAGTCATACCAGGGCTTGGGCAAGAACTAGGACAAACTGTCAAACTAGGGCTTGGGCAAGGACTGGGACTAACAATCAAACTGGTGCTCGGGCAAGGACTAGGACAAAGACTAGGACTTATAGTAACACTGGGGCTCGGACAAGAACTTGGGTAAGGACTAGGGTTTGGACTAAGACCACGAGGGGAATCAGTACTAATATTACAAAGGCAAGAAACAAGACTCGGGACCGGACTCGAAACAGGACTCGGACTACGGATCAGTCTACGAGTGGAACTAGGACTACGACGACTACGAGAAAGACTAGGACTACAACTAGAATCAGAACGGAAACTCGGACCAGGACTTGGACTACGACTCAGTCTACAAGTCGGTCTACGAGTAGGACTAGAGCATGGGCTACGAAGAAGGCTGGGACTCGAACTCTGAGAGAGACTGTGACTAAAACTAGAACTAGGGCACGGACGGAACACAGGTGGAGGAGGTCTAAGAGGGCGTGACTTGACCGGGGAGAACACCGGTGGAGGAGGTCTAGGAGGCCGTAGTGGCTTAACAGGGGTAAACACCGGTGGAGGAGGTCTAGGAGGCCGTAGTGGCTTAACAGGTTTAACAGGGGTAAACACCGGTGGTGGAGGTCTAGCAGGCTTAGTAGTAATACTGGCCCTCCCCTCAAGACCCGGATTCCAGACGGGGCCCAGTTGGACAGAGGCTGACCGTAAGGGCGGGCGGTGGGAGGTTTGGAGGAGGGCAGTCTCCTCCCCTCTAAAATGTTCAAAATCCTCACTAAATGAGGTGGAAAAAGGCACGGATTCAGGCGGAGAACGAGACTTGAGAGGGGGGGAAGCAGGTATGGGGGGTGAAGACTGACTAGAGTCATAGTAGTGGCGGAAAATGTCCTGGTAATAATTAATTATATTATTAAAGTCATTGTTGGGGGTGTGACTGGGCTTGGATGTGCTACAATTATCCTTGAAAATGTTCTTATATAAAATTAGGTCCTTGGGTGGAATGGGAGAAAGTTCATCTTCAAAAAACTCCTCGTCACTAAGGTCAAAAAAATGTGCAGAGGAATCCACTAAGGTGTTAACGGTGACGTCATAGGGGGGCGTGAACGGAGTGACGTCACTGTGAGTGACAGGGAAGGCGGAAGATGGTGGAATGCTAATGGGAATAACAACATGGTGACTGGGAACAGGAGAAGTGAACAAAGTACCAACCCGTAGAGAAGAGTCCTGGGTTGGAGCGGAGGAGTACTTGGTCGGGTATGCTGCTTGTTGGGAACGGTGTCCTGGAGGATCCAGCGCGAGGTGACGCGTTTCTGCTCGCCAGTTTCTGTTACGTTTGCGCGGCATCGTGGATGCGCGGGGAGTGTCGCCTCTCGATGCGCAGGATCACAGCAGGCAGGAATGAAGGTATGAACAGCCTTTTAATGTGAAGTTACAAAAGAACACTGGTACAAAAGAGCAAATCAAAGGCGTGTCTGAGCACAGAAAACTAAATGCTAATATACACAGAAGACAGAGTTCGAAGTCCATAAAGCGCGAGCCAAGCGCGCGGAGGCAAGCTACATTTAGCAAGCAGAAAAATAAACAGAGACTACTCACGTAACGGTTGCAGGTGCAAACAAACTGGCGAGCGCGAACTTAGGTAGCAGAGGGGCTTAAATACAGAAAACATAATTACAAACCGGTGTGTGAATGAGCCATGCAGGAGAAGCAAATAAGTTGTCATGGTGATGAATGTAAATAAGGAAGTGCGCTAACAAACGGGATCGGTAGAGTCCAAAACATGATCAAAACATAGTAGGACAATACAAAAAAGACAAACATGCTAGAGATGTGTGATCCGGAAGCCGGATCACAACAGTTTTGGATGATACCACAACTTTGGGTATCGATCAAATACCAAGTCATTACAGGCAGAGGTGGGTAGAGTAGCCAGAAATTGTACTCAAGTAAGAGTACTGTTACTTTAGAGATTTATTACTCAAATTAAAGTAAGGAGTAGTCACCCAAATATTTACTTGAGTAAAAGTAAAAAGTATGTTGTGAAAAAACTACTCAATTACTGAGTAACTGATGAGTAACTTGATTGTTTAATGATTACGGCAACAAATAATGCACAAAAACATAAAATAGCAATGAGCAAAATCAGAGCCAGAAATATCTCTTAACCAACTAAAACAATAATATATTAAATAATAGTACATTAAAATAAAGCACATTGAGCCACAATAAATTAACAGCACCATAGGCTCAGTAGGCATTGATTGATTGATTGAAACTTGTATTAGTAGATTGCACAGTACAGTACATATTCCGTACAATTGACCACTAAATAGTAACACCCCAATACGTTTTTCAACCTTCATCAATTACTTAATAAATGACCAAGTTGAGGTGATCTACCTCATATATACATACACACACACATCATAAACATACACACACATATCTTATACATACACAGACATATCATATATATGTATATATACATATGCATACGTACATTTATATATACAGTACATAATTTATATTTATTTATTTTGCCGTTTTTGTTGACATGTTAAAGGTGTTTTAATGAATATACATGCATGTTTAACATAATTTCTATCTTTCACGAAGACAAGAATATAAGTTGGTGTATTACCTTATTCTGCTGACTTGCATTGATTGGAATCAGACAGTATAGTGCTGATAACGTCCACGTTTTCAAATGGAGGAGAAAAAAAGTTCCTCTTTTCCGTCTAATACCACATGAAAGTCGTTGGTTTTTGACATCTTATTTTTCCAGCTTCCATATTTGTTTATATACACTTTAATTGGCGGCAAACTCCGTATCTTGCTAGCTTGTTTGCGCTGGCTTTGGGAGAATCTTATTTTGTTAGCGCAGGCGCGATGGAGTGGCGCTTTTATTGTGAAGACAGGAACTGTGCGATCAGTCTTTAGGTTTTGACGGGAAGTACGGTTGAAATAAAAAGTGTCTTTTTTCCTTTACACTTTTGATTGATTGATTGAAACTTTTATTAGTAGACTGCACAGTACAGTACATATTCCGTACAGTTGACCACTAAATAGTAACACCCCAATACGTTTTTCTACTTGTTTAAGTGGGGTCATGTGACCGCCCGGCTCTGTTTGATTGGTCCAACGTCACCAGTGAAGTGAAGTGAAGTGAAGTGAAGTGAATTATATTTATATAGCGCTTTTCTCTAATGACTCAAAGCGCTTTACATAGTGACACCCAATATCTAAGTTACATTTAAACCAGTGTGGGTGGCACTGGGAGCACGTGGGTAAAGTGTCTTGCCCAAGGACACAACGGCAGTGACTAGGATGGCGTAAGCGGGAATCGAACCTGCAACCCTCAAATTGCTGGCACGGCCACTCTACCAACCGAGCTTTACCGCCCCAGTGACTGCCTGTGATTGGTGAAACGCAGGCATGCGTAGATCCTATTTTGAAAAACCAAAACAAACATTAACAGATCGATAAAAAAAAAAGTATCGAGTAGCGAGCTGAACGTAGATAAATGGAGCGGAGTAAAAGTAGCGTTTCTTCTCTATAAATATACTCAAGTAAAAGTAAAAGTATATTGCATAAAAACTACTCGTAGAAGTACAATTTATCCCAAAAGTTACTCAAGTAAATGTAACGGAGTAAATGTAGCGCGTTACAACCCACCTCTGATTACAGGATCATGGATTGGTCACATGCTAAGTCCTCATGTGTCCGGGGAAATATTTCCTGAGTTATAAACATATTGTAAATAAAAAGATTTAAAAAAATAACATAATTGTGTCATGCCTAAAAATATCAATGTAGTAATGACCAGATACGCTCCTGTACTTGATATCATTACAGTGGATGTCAGGTGTAGATCCACCCATGGCGTTTGTTTACAAGCATGTTAAGTTATTCCTCGTCCTGCATGAATGATACTTGTAAGAAACTTACTTTATTCGTCACCATGGAGGCGAGGAGTAGTGATTTAGAAATAGCTAAAACACTGCCGACTGCATGGATTTTAGCCATCTCTTAAAGCACCTCTGCCTGTAGGTGTTTCAGTGTTATAACTTCCCCGTTATTATCAGTTTTTTAGCCAAAATACGTCCATTCTCTCTTTTCCATCTACACACTGTGTCTGCTTGTAAGTACTCTGTGATTGTGCGCAGCCGAACATGCTCCTCTGCTAGTAAAACCAGAAGTATCACGTTAATTAAAGGCATGGAGCCCTGGGAAACGGCACTTTTTTGAGGCGGTATAGTACCGAATATGATTCATTAGTATCGCGGTGCTATACTAGTATACCATACAACACTAAACAAATGTATACACCACTGACCATCCAACCAGAAATAATGCTGATATTGCAAAAAAGGCACGATACATGAGACAGCAAGGAAACATTCAGAAAATTCTGGTCACAAACTGTAAAATATTCATCAAGTTTAATGGCTCTCAAGAGGAGGCACACATTTGGGCTAGGAAAAAAAAAAATAGAAGACTTGGATAAATACACTTGAAAAATAACCTGATACGTTGGAGGAGTCGGAAACGTATCAGTGGACAAAAGGATAAAAGCACTCAATCCAATATGGAATTTGAGACCTTTAGCAAATCTGGAATTGGAGAATAATATTTTCTCCCACATCAGGAAGAATTGTTTTTATTATACAGACAAACAGTTTAATAACAACATTCATTCCGAACACAAACTGTGAAAAATTCATTTGAAACTACACCAACATCAAACACTCTTTGTTTAATTTACCGATTCATTCAAAGTTATCGCTATCTCTGAGACTTGGATTGAAGATGAGAAAGGATTGGACTTTGATCTAAAAGGCTATGAAATAATCGACATCAACAGAACCAAGAAGAACGGAGGAAGAGTAGCTTTGTATGAGATGAAGGACTTGCAATGAAAAATGTTGTTTGCGATTGATAATATTTTGGAAGGTATAACCTTTGAATTATGTAATGGAAAGAGCAAAAATGTACTAATCACCTATATGGGACACCTAAGTCAACCATTGAACTGTTTGAAGATTGGATTGAGGCACTGGTGTTAAACTCAAGGCCCGGGGGCCGAACCTGGCCCGTCACATTATTTCATGTGGCCCGCGAAAGCCTGGAAATAATATGCGTTAGTTAACCTTTTCTTACTAAACATATGTGTTATTATCCTTTTGTCATTAAAAATTGCAGTTACATATCTTATAAAATTCAATATTATCAAAATCTAAATATTATATGATTTACTCCAAAAATGTTTTTTGTTAAAAAACAAGACGTGGACTTGGGTACGGTTTATTTTCCCGTGGTGCAAAGCGATCAGACCAGACACGACGTGAAGGTAATGACATTTTAATTTTATTCAAAAAGAGGAACAAACGAAAAGTGCTCACAGAGGAGGTATAAAAACTTGACTATGAAAACAAAAAACTAGCACTATAGCATATGGATTGTTTCCCTGGCTTCGAGACTCTCCTGAAGGTCACTGCAGCGAAGACACAACAAACTCCCTTCCTGTCTCTCATGGACATACACCTGTTGTTGTTGACTTTGGACTAGCGACTGCATAATACATCAAGGCCGCGGAACAGAGACACACTGCGGGCTTTCACACACACACACACACACACACACACACACACACACACACACACACACACACAAAATATATGCAACACATACACCCCCCTGCCCCCCAACCCAACGCCCTTGACGCAAATCACGTAGGGGTGATGAATGGATGGTCAGCGCCTGAAGAGCTGCGGCCTACCACCATGACCTTGAACTACCTTCCCTCTGTTGCTAGATATCTGGAGATGCATGTTGTAATATGTATATGTGCTTTGCTATGGAGGTTTTTTCCCACTCCAGACTGGGCCCCCTTAGGAGCCCAGTCTAGATAGTATTTTTTAACTCATTCTTCCCCAGCGTTTACCTTTTTTCCCATCTTTTACGGGGCGCCTTATGGCGACCCATCAGCGTTCTTGTTCTGTAACCCTATACTCTGTTTGTTTGTCTAATCTTGAACAGGTTTGTGCTGAAAACAAAGTTTCGTTGTACTTGTGCAATGACAATAAAGACCTATCCTGTCCTATCCTGAATAACAAAAAACTTTCTTTGAACGAGATATGGGCTTGGATCATCGGCATAGAGCAAGGGTGAATAGAGGGTAGTAGAGGGTGATAGAGGGTGATCGAGTATGATGTCACAAGGCTGACTACCTGGCAACTGTGGCTTAAATAATACTGTGGTGATTGAACAGGTGCATGAGTCAAAGCAAATCAGGTGCGTGACATGACAGGTGAAACTAATGGGTAACCATGGAAACAAGGCAAGGGAGTGAAAAAGCAGGAACTAAAAAGAGTCCAAAAACCAAACAGGACATAACATGTACTTAAATATCTGCTTTGACTTATGATTTCAAAACAGATCATCAATCAAATTGTAGACTGTAAAATTGACAATAGATTTTACGGTTAAATTCCGTCAACTGAGATTTTTTTTTAACCGAAAAATTATTTTATATAATATATATATATACATATATATATATATATATATATATATATATATATATATATATATATATATATATATATATATATAAAATCCATCTCATCAAGCGAATCATAACTGATTTAACTGCGTATGAGAAGAACCGATGTATTTAGAACACAATGAGTACAAATTGAGAACAGTAAATTGCTATGAAGAGAAAAAGGCGGCGGATTAGATAAGCCTTGTTTTTTCCCACTCCTGCTTGGACATGTTGTAAAGAAAATATGTAAATTATGTGATATATCATCGTTGTACTGTATAATTGTTCGAAAACATTTGTAACTGACAAGTACCTTCGTAAACGTTTTAGCATATTAGCTCATGCTAACAGCGCTATCATCATTACATGACAATAACATGTACAAATTCTGCATGAGAACACTCCTACAGACACCACACATGGGACGGTTTAGTAGAAGTAGGAATTGTTGTAGTTATATTGTAAAACTATGAATGATGAACCCATACGCGTTAAAATGCTATGCACGAAAATGTAACGACAACTGTAGTGAGCAAACTCGGCTATAATATTGCGCCCCAGCACAAATCAGACAATTTTTTGGGTGGATTTGTTTATCAATTTTACCTCTTTTTGTTATAGATGTTGTTAGGAAAAATTCCACAATTTAGTCGGAGTCTCTCATAAAATGAGGACTGCCGATATTATCGGCCGATAAATACTTGAAAATGTATTATCGGAAATTATCGGTATCGGTCTCAAAAAGTAAAATGTATGACTTTTTAAAAGGCTGCTGTACGTAGAGTAGTTGTGTCTCCCAATCATACTTGCCAACCCTCCCGAATTTCTACCGATTTCCACCCAGACAACAATAGTGGGGGCACTGCCTTTGGGTGCCGGCCCGGTTACAAAATATCTTCGGCTTTTCACACACCCAAGTGAATGCAAGCATACTTGGTCAGCGGCCATACAGGTCACACCGAGGGTTGCCGTATAAACAATTTTAACACTGTTACAAATATGCACCGCACTGTGAACCCACACCAAACAAGAATGACAAACACATTTCGGGAGAACATCCGCATCGTAACACAACATAAACACAACAGAACAAATACCAGGAAGCCCTTGCAGCACTAACTCTTTCGGGACGCTACAATATACACCCCCCGCTACCTCCTAAACCGCGAACACCCCGCCTACCTCAACCTCCTCATGCTCTCTGAGTGGAGCATGTCCCAAATTCCAAGCTGCTGTTATGAGGCATGTTAAAAAAATTAATGCACTTTGTGATTTCAATAATGAATATGGCATTGTTTTCCATAACTTGAGTTGATTTAGTATGGATAACTTTGTTACATTGTTTAATGCATCCAGCGGGGGCATCACAACAAAATTAGGCATAATAATGTGTTAATACCACGACTGTATATATCGGTACCGGTTGATATCGGAATCGGTAATTAAGAGTTGGACAATATTAGAACATTATCGGAAATCTCTCTAGAAAGAAGTAGCGGCTTATGGTCCGGAGTTTACGGTACATTAATTCTGATGTTTATATTCCAGTCCAAATTAAGGAATTGTGCGACTTTCTGCGTTGCAGGTTGTTTGGCATCCCGTGTCCCGATGTCTACGGAGCCCTGGTGAACCAGATCAAGGCCTGGCAGATTGAACAAAGCTGCATAAACGCCGGAGAGAAGTGCTCTTATGAAGTTAGACCATTTTTATTTTTTTTAAATAACCACACTCATATTCTCATCATGTCATATTTTGTTGGTTCCAGTGCTGTTGTTATTAGTTTTAGTTTGTATCCAATCAGAATTCAGCTTGCTTATGTTGCCATGCTGTACAAAATCTGCCCGAGGCCTTCAGAATCACAATGCAGGCGTCCGTGCACTGTAAGTGAACAAGGATATGCAGTTGATAGACAATTGCGATAGCCAATCAGATCAGAAGTTGTTGACAGTAGCCTATCTAGGTAGCCTGATGTTAACGAGACTGTGATTGGATACTCACTTGTCATTCCAAAGTGAGTATCCAATCACAAGTTTCAATTCAGCAGGAATCGGGAAGTGCTAAACGTTTCCACCGCCATGCTTCACAGCAGGTGTGGTGTTCTTGGGATGCAACTCAGTATTCTTCTTCCTCCAAACACGAGGGGTTGAGTTTATACCAAAATTAATACATGGATGATACAGCAGAGGATTGGGAGAATGTCATGTGGTCAGATGAAACCAAAATACAACTTTTTGGTATGAACTCAACTCGTGTTTGGAGGAAGAAGAATACTGATTACATTCCAAGAACACCAGACCTACTGTGAAACATGGGGGTGGAAACATCATGCTTTGGGGCTGCTTTTCTGCTAAGGGGACAGGACGATTGATCCGTGTTAAGGAAAAAATAAATGAGGCCATGTATCGTGAGATTTTGAGCCAAAACCTCCCTCCATCAGTGATAGCTTTGAATGGTTGACCAAATACTTATTTTTCACCATAATTTACAAATAAATTCTTTAAAATTCCTACAATGTGAATTCCTGGATTTTTTCTTCACATTCTGTCTCTCACAGTTGAAGTGTACCTATGATGAAAATTACAGACCTCTGTCATATTTTTAAGTGGAAGAACTTGCACAATCGGTGGCTGACTAAATACTTTTTTGCCCCACTGTGTGTGTGTACATATATATATATATATATATATATATATATATATATATATATATATACATATATATATATATATATATATATATATATATATGTCTTGATTGGATTATCCAGAGAATAGTGCTCGATGCCGTGGTAGAGCGCAACATGTAGGTGGGGGAAATTCACAAGACTACTTCATCTCTACAGAACTGTTTTATGAGAACTGCTTCTGATGATTGAGGGAACCCCTCATGAAACAGTTCTGTAGAGATGAAGTAGTCTTGTGATTTTCCCACACCTACACACATATATATATATATATAGTACAGGCCAAAAGTTTGGACACCCCTTCTCCTCATTCAATGGGTTTTCTTTATTTTCATGATTATTTACATTGTAGATTCTCACTGCTGGCATCAAAACTATGAATGACCACATGTGGAGTTACCTACTTGACAAAAAAAAGGTGAAATAACTGAAAACACCTTTTGTATTTTAGTTTCTTCAAAATAGCCGCCATTTGCTCGGATTACTGCTTTGCACACGCTTGGCATTCTCTAGATGAACTTCAAGCATTAAGTGAAAACCATTTCAGGAGACTATTCATTAAAGCTCATCGGGAGAATGCCAAGATTGTGCAAAAATAGTTTTAACCTGCAGTCAGAGATGTAACGACAAACTGTACACATTTGAGTGGCAGCTGTTTGTAATATTTTTGTCATCTTCTTAGCATATCTTGTTTTTAAAAGGGGCAGACATTTTTCCAACGGCTCCTTTGTATTGACTGTGAAGGTGTACCTATTGTTTTGGCTTCTGCAGATAACATTTTTGACCACACGCTTGATTCTATTAGATTATGAACAGCACAATGTTTGCTTTTTTTCCTTCCTCAGTACTGCAAACATCTCAGTTGGGATTTTCTCAATGTTTATGTTTGACAACCCAACTATAGATTCAGAATCAGACCTAATAATATTAATGATAATAATAATCACAAAATGAACTATTTTCAATTAAATTTGTCATCTTATAATGTGTTGCAGCTTGTGTCGACTTCTCCCTACCTGATAAAAGCCACGCACACGTCGCCAAAAACGAAGAACGTCAACGACCTTCAGTTTCTTCTGGAGCAGTCGACTGTTTGCAAAGTGACTGTACGTTTTGATGTCATATACCTAGTTAAAAAAAAAAAATACTAATATGCATATTCTGAGAATGTATTATTAACCGCTGTTTTTAATCGTACATAATTAGTGAATATATTTGTTATTTGGGGATTTTTTTTGTATTTTTCTTGTTACTACTTGCTTAAACAGCTAAAGGTAAAAAATGTGTCACTGTTTTGTGACGTTGTCTATTTGTGGCGGCGAAACGTGAAAAGAGCAGCCATTTGGCACGTTGTGTAAATTGTAAATACAAACAGAATACAACGATTTGCAATTCTTTTTAAGTTCATATTCAATTGAATGGACTGCAAAGACAAGATATTTAATGTTTTAACAAAACAAACAGATTTTTTGGGGGGAAAATAATCATTAACTAGAATTTAATGACAGCAACCCATTACAAAAAAGTTGGCAGAGGTGCATTTTTACCACTGTGTTACATGGCCTTTCCTTTTAACAACTGTCAGTAAACGTTTGGGAACTGAGACGACCAATTTTTGAAGCTTTTCAGGTGGAATTATTTCCCGTTCTTGCTTGATGTACGGCTCAAGTTGCTCAACAGTCCGTTGTGGTATTTTAGGCTTCATAATGCACCACACATTCTCAACGGGAGACAGGTCTGGAGTACAGGCAGGCCAGTCTAGTACCCGCACTCTTTAACTACGAAGCCACGTTGTTGTAACACATGGCTTGGCATTGTCTTGCTAAAATAAGAAGGGGCGTCCATGAACTCAACTAAGATGGACTGACGCAAAGTGGAAAAGCGTTCTGTAGTCTGACGAGTCCACATTTCAAATTGTTTTTGGAAACTGTGGACGTCGTTTCCTCCGGAACAAAGAGGAAAAGAACCATCCGGATTGTTATAGGCGCAAAGTTCAAAATCCAGCATCTGTGATGGTATAGGGGTGTATTAACTTACACATCTGTGAAGGCACCATTACTGCAGAAAGGTACATACAAGTTTTAGAGCAAAATCTGTTGCTATCCAAGCAACGTTATCATGGACGCCCCTGCTTATTTCAGCAAGACAAAGCCAAGCCACGAGTTACAACAGGGTGGCTTCGTAGAAAAAGTATCAGACAAGCCTGCCTGTAGTGCAGACCTGTCTCCCATTGAAAATTTGTGGCACATTTCTATGAAGCCTAAAATACCACACTGGAGACCCCGGACTTTTGATCAACTTCGGCTGTACATCAAGCAAAAATGGGAAATAATTCCACCTGAAAAGCTTCAAAAATTGGTCTCCTCAGTTCCCAAACGTTTACCGAGTGTTGTAAATAGTAAAGGCCATGTAACACAGTAGTAAAACGGCCCCTGTGCCAACATTTTTGCAATGAGTTGCTGCCAATAAATTCTATTTTAATGATTATTTGCCCCAAAAATTAAGTTTCTCAGTTCAAACAATAAATATCTTGTCTTTGCAGTCCATTCAATCGAATATAAGTTGAAAAGGATTTGCAAATGGTTGGATTCTGTTTTTTTTTTTTTTTTTTTTACGAATTACACAAAGTGTCAACTTCACTGGTTTTGGGATTTGTAAATTAGGGATTAAAAAAACATCAAATTTGAGGTTGTTTATTGATACACTCCACAAGGAAGTTACAGTACAACTAAACACATTAAGGAAAATACTTTAATAAACACACAAAGTGCACAAATATGTAGGAAATGTGTTAAATCCACAACACAGTTTGGTATAAACTGATGAACAAGTGAAGTAAATTATATTTACATAGCGCTTTTCTCTAGTGACTCAAAGCGCTTTATATAGTGAAACCCAATATCTATGTTACATTTAAACCAGTGAGGGGGGCACTGAGAGCGGGTGGGTAAAGTGTCTTACTCAAGGACACAACGGCAGTGACTAGGATGGCGGAAGCGGGACTCAAACCTGCAACCCTCAAGTTGCTGGCACGGCCACTCTACCAACCGAGCTATACCGCCCCAGCAATCCAAATATTCAGGATGAAGGTTGGCTTTAACGCTGCCATCTTAACGCTAACATACAATGAACGAGACCATTGACAGGCTAACGGAAATCAGCATTGTGATTGTTTTTACACTTGCACAAAGGTTAAACAAAAGAGATTTTAACTGTAGAAAAATGTAATCAAAAAAGAAAAAGGTTTACTTTTGGCGGCCCTGTATTTACCTGTGGTGGGCCGACACAAGTAAATAAGAATGAATGGGATACACTGTGATTAGACAATGCATACAAAGCCTTATTCATGTCACAGTTAGTTGTTGATGAACCCCAAGATGCAGAGAAGGAGGCAGGCATAGAATATGAAAACATTTAATTAAAACTAAACAAGAACTAACAAAAAGCACGCACGTGGGCGGAATAACAAACTAAGGGAGCTAGCACTGTAAGCTAGAAAATAAAAAGGAACTTTAGCATGGAAGCTAGAGGATAGCAAACAGAAAAACTGGAAATAACTAATGGCTAACAAGAACAGCTTACCGCTACAACGACCAGGACAAAATGTAGCACGACAGGTAATAGCTGAAAAGAATCACAGACACGGCAAGAGCAACATATGGCAACGACAGCCACTGACACAAGACAAAGGAGGTACAAATAGGAGCCGGCTGATTGGCAACAGGTGTGGCCAGATGCCAATCAGCCGCAACTGAAGGGGAACCTAGCACTCAGGGAACAAGACAGGAAGCTGACAAATTAAGAGCACTTGACATGAACTAAAAGACAGGAAATACTAAACACAGGAAACAGACAAATGCAGAGGAAAAAACGAAAACATAGACAAACTGTCAGGGGCAAGCCTGACAATTCAGCATTTTTAAGCCGTCATACCTCAAGAAAAGTTTCTGTGTCATTTACAGGGCGATGGAACGTCACTGCCTTACAAAGAGCCAGCAGATAACACCAACTTCTGCAGCCTCCAAAACCTGGTGGACGGTCAGTAAATCGTTTAAGTTCTCATTTCAAACACGGCCCACTGTCATGTGCAGGATGGATTCAATCCAGTTTTGCAAATCGGGCTCTAAACGGGGTGGACATTTTTTTCTTTACAATGTGTATTTGTCCAAGGGGCTGTTGGGAACTTTTACGCAACTCCCCAGAGAGCGCTAAAACGCCAAAGTCTGCAAACAGTTTATCCAGCCCTCTTCCTGTTTCTTCTGCAAGCTGCGCCAAAACAAAAGATGCACGGGATTCAGTTTTCATGGCTGAATCTCGAATTAGCAGTTTCAAATAACTTTTTTTTTACCTTATTAACTCATTTTGTTAATTTTGCCGGTTCACTCCAAAAAACTGTATAACCATGCAACCAACGATGGCTCATTTGCAGATTTTGAGTTGGGGATGTTTATTGCACCAACTCAAGGACAGCAGTGCACGAGGTGCAAAAATATATACAGTGCAAAAATGAGTGACAATGAAAAGTAAACACAATAAAATTGTCACGATGGGGGGGTCACGGCTTGCTGCGGGGTCGTTCTCCCAGGAAAGCAGACCGACTACTTGGGACATGGCGTGCAGGTATACAGTTGTGATCAAAATTTTTCAACCCCCACACAATTTTGGTGTTTTAGCAAGTTGGACATTTATTCCGTACTTTGTTTATAGTCATATCAAACAAAGATGTGTCAAATAGACAAATACAACTTAAATTGTAACACTGTATTTTACAAAATACCAAAAGAGGACATTTTTCTTAATATCTCATTGACAAAATTATTCAACCCCTTGAAGATCATAACTCTTAAGAACAGAATTTGAATAAGGTCTTTCGATCAGGTGTTGAAAACACCTGTAAATGTGATTGGAACCATAACGAGCAACAATTAAACTGTTTGAAAAAGACTGTGACGCTCAGCTTCTTGTAGATGGTAAATGGTGTATTTGCAACATGGTGAAGTCCAGGGAGTGGTCAAAGAAGTCAAGAGAGGAGGTAATTTCTCTTCATAAGAAAGGATATGGCTATGGATATATAGCAAAGACATTACACATTCCAAGAGACACAGTTGGGAGCATAATTCGCAAGTTTAAAGCTAAAGGCACAGTGGAAACACTACCTGGGCGTGGTGGAAAGAGGACACTGTGTGCGTATAGTGGTGAAAAACCCCCGGGTAACAGCTGAGGAACTACAACAGGACATTGCAGAGGGGGGAACGCAGGTTTCGTCCCAGACAATAAGGCGCGCACTACGAGATGAAGGCCTCCATGCCAGAACTCCCAGGCGCACCCCACTTCTGACTACCAGGCACAAGGAAAATAGACTCCAGTATGCCAAAAATCATCTGGACAAACCCCAAAGGTTTTGCGAAACTGTTCTATGGAGTGATGAGACAAAACTGGAACACTTTGGGCCTATGAATCAACGTTATGTCTGGAGGAGAAAAAATGAAGCTTACAAAGAGAAGAACACCTTGCCTACTGTTAAGCATGGTGGGGGGTCAATCATGCTCTGGGGCTGTTTCTCTGCCTCAGGTACCGGGAATCTCCAGCGCGTTCAAGGCATTATAAATTGTATTTCCTACCAGGATATATTAGCTGCAAATGTCATGAAGTCAGTGAAGAACCTGAGGCTTGGGAGACGTTGGACCTTCCAACAGGACAAGGATCCCAAGCATACCTCCAAATCAACATCACAGTGGTTGCAGAAGAAGGGCTGGAAGACTCTGGAGTGGCCTTCACAGTCGCCAGACGTAAATCCTCTAGAAAAGCTGTGGTGGGACTTGAAGAAGGCAGTTGCAGCACACAAGCCCAAAAATATGAATGAACTGGAGGCCTTTGCCCAAGAGGAATGGGCTAAAATACCTGCAGATGGTTGCAAGAAGCTTGTGTCCGGTTATGTATCACCTTTGAAGGATGTCATTACTGCCAAAGGGTGTTCTACTAAGTACTAAAGATGCATGTAACTAGGGGGTTGAATCATTTCGTCAATGAGATATTAAGAAAAATTTCCTTTTTTTTAATTTTGTAAAATACAGTGTTACAATTTAAGTTGCATTTGTCTATTTGACACATCTTTATTTGATATGACTATAAACAAAATACGGAATAAATGTCCAACTTGCTAAAACACCAAAATTGTGTGGGGGTTGAATAATTTTGATCACAATTGTATGTGTGTATAAATGATATGTACACATTTAGCTGTAAACATTTTGCAGTAATGCTACTTTTTGTAGCAACGCTTTTGCCCCACAAATTACGGTTGTCTGTTGGACATATTCCCACTTGAAGCAAAACCACCACCAGAGGATTGACCTCCTGCTGTTTTTCTTGGGAATAAATTCTTCCTTCATTTGATACCAGATTGGCACCTTCTTTCTCTCGTACTACCACTCGCACCACAGCTAACGTTACCCATGCCGCTACCTCTCTGCTCCGCGAAGGCGTATACGTATGTGACGTTTGTAAGAAGGTGCGCTTGTTTTATCAATCCTGTGAGAAGGAGAGAAAAGAAAGAGTGATAAATGCCTGTAGTGTAATGCCCGCAGCTTTGAGGCTCAAATAAAACAACTGTGCAAGACCTCCTTCTACCACCTCAGGAACATTGCGAAACTCGGCCCCTCACTCACTCTCTCTGATGCCGAGAGGCTCGTCCACAACTTTGTCTCCTCCAGGCTCGACTACTGCAACGCACTTCTTGTCGGGATCCCCAGCAAGAACATTCAGAAGCTGAAGTACTTACGGAATAGTGCTGCGAGGATCCTGATGAGAGTGCGAAAATACGACCACATCACACCAACTCTCAAATCCCTTCACTAGCTTCCTGTTCCACTCAGGATTGAGTTCAAATTCTCCCGACTGACTCACCAGTGTCTCCATGGAAATGCCCCCTCCGTCTACCTAAAGAACTGCTCACCCCCAAATCCTCCACACGACACCTCCGCTCCAAACAGGCTAACCTCCTCCAACCTCCAAGGACATAGCTGCGAACTATGGGAGACCGGGCTTTTTGCTCTGCTGCTCCCAGTCTGTGGAACGCTCTCCCTGACCACCTGAGGGCACCACAGACTGTGGATGCTTTTAAAAAAGGCTTAAAAACCCTTCTTTTAAAAAAAAAAAAAAAAAAGCATTTTTATATATATGCATGCTATTGGGCTGTTTTCTAGTTTTATATTTGATTTATTTTTATAATCTTTTTATTATTATTATTAATACTATTTTTTGACACTGTGGCACTTTGAGGTTGTTTGCTCAATGTAAAGTGCTTTTTTACAAATAAAATCTATTATTATTATTATTATTATTAGCTAAAAGCAACTGCGCGAGAACATATACTCGAATATCACTATATAGTTATTTTCTATATCGCAAAGAGACAAACCCGACGGCATAGCTCGGTTGGTAGAGTGGCCGTGCTAGCAACTTGAGGGTTGCAGGTTCGATTCCCACTTGTGCCATCCTAGTTACTGCCGTTGTGTCCTTGGGCAAGACACTTTACCCACCTGCTCCCAGTGCCACCCACACTGGTTTAAATGTAGCTTAGATATTGGGTGTCACTATGTAAAGCGCTTTGAGTCACTTGAGAAAAACGCTATATAAATATAATTCACTATATCGGGTATATCGATAAATCACCCAGCCCTATGACCGACCACCTCAAAAAACGGAATGGAATTTTACAGTTTTTTACTGAATGGGACACCCAAAATGTACATGAACATAAAGAAAGTGGTATTTACAATATTAACTATGAACAATAAAACACTGAATATTAACAACTTATGAACATCGCAAAGTGTGATAAACACCTATAATATGATATATTATCATGTAAAAATGTGCTTCCGCATCTGTTTCTGACACACGCGTTTCGGGCAGGCTGCTCTAAACTCAAACCCCGCCTACTCTGCTTTGTTCCTAATCTGAGCTGCTGTGTCGTAGATTACCGTAATTGTAGTGACGACTATGACTGGTTAAAATATGGATTAGAAATCACTTCAGGGTGTCGGGTCAGGACAGCAATTATTCGTTCAGGTGAGTGCAGGAGAAATAATATATTGTCCAAGTCCAGATTTGCAGGTTCAATTGTATATTGAAGACATGCATGAGTTGTTTGTTTGCGTTTGTGTGTGTGGTTTCCTATACAAACAAATACAATCATTATAAACAGAGGTGGGTAGTAACGCGCTACATTTACTCCGTTACATCTACTTGAGTAATTTTTGGGATAAATTGTACTTCTACGAGTAGTTTTTATGCAACATACTTTTACTTTTACTTGAGTATATTTATAGAGAAGAAACGCTACTTTTACTCCGCTCCATTTACCTACATTCAGCTCGCTACTCGCTACTTTTTTTTAATCGATCTGTCAATGCACGCTTTGTTTGTTTTGATTTTGTCAGACACGCATTCAAAGTAGGATCTACGCATGCCTGCGTTTCACCAATCAAATGCAGTCACTGGTGACGTTGGACCAATCAAACAAAACCAGGCGGTCACTTGACCGTCACACGTCGAATCCGACCTAAAAAAGTTCAAAAACTTATAGGGGTGTTACCATTTAGCGGTCAATTGTACGGAATATGTACTGTACTGTGCAATCTACTGATAAAAGTTTTAATCAATCAATCAACAGTGTAAAGGAAAAAAGACACTTTTTATGTCAACCGTACTTCCCGTCACAAGCCTAAAGACTGATCGCACAGTTCCTGTCTTCACAATAAAAGTGCCGCTCCATCGCGCCTGCGCTAACAAAATAAGAGTCTCCGAAAGCCAGAGCATACAAGCTAGCAAGCTACGGAGTTTGCCGCCGATATATTTATTGTAAAGTGTATAAAAACGAATATGGAAGCTGGACAATCAAGATGCCAAAAACCAACGACTTTCATGTGGTATTAGACAGGAAGGAGGAACTTTTTTTCCCTTCCATTTGAAAATGTGGACATTATCAGCACTATACTGTCTGATTCCAATCAATGCAAGTCATCAGAATCAGGTAATACGCCAACTTATATTCTTGTCTTCATGAAAGATAGGAATCTATATGAAACATGCATGTATATTCATTAAAACACCTTTAACATGTCAACAACAACGGCAAAATAAATAAATATAAATGATATACTGTGTATATAAATGTATGTATATATATATATATATATATATATATACATATATATATATAGGGGGCTTCACGGTGGCAGAGGGGTTAGTGCGTCTGCCTCACAATACGAAGTTCCTGCAGTCCTGGGTTCAAATCCAGGCTCGGGATCTTTCTGTGTGGAGTTTGCATGTTCTCCCCGTGAATGCGTGGGTTCCCTCCGGGTACTCCGGCTTCCTCCCACTTCCAAAGACATGCACCTGGGGATAGGTTGATTGGCAACACTAATTGGCCCTAGTGTGTGAATGTGAGTGTGAATGTTGTCTGTCTATCTGTGTTGGCCCTGCGATGAGGTGGCGACTTGTCCAGGGTGTACCCTGCCTTCCGCCCGATTGTAGCTGAGATAGGCGCCAGCGCCCCCCGCAACCCCGAAAGGGAATAAGCGGTAGAAAATGGATGGATGGATATATATATATATATATATATATATATATATATATATATATATATATATATATATATATATGAGGTAGATCACCTGGACTTGGTCATTTATTAAGTAATTGATTAACGTTGAAAAACTTATTGGGGTGTTACCATTTAGTGGTCAATTGTAGGGAATATGTACTGTACTGTGCAATCTACTAATACAAGTTTCAATCAATCAATCAATCAATCAATCAATCAATCAATCACTGAATGCCTACTGAGCCTATGGTGCTGTTAAGCTATTGTGGCTCAATTTGCCTTAATTTTTTTATTTTCATGTATCATTTAAAATATATTATTGTTTTAGTTGCTTAAGAGATATTCCTGGCTCTGAATTTGCTCATTGCTATTTTTATCTTTTTGTGCATTATCTGTTGCCGTAATCATTAAACAAACAGGTTACTCATCAGTTACTCAGTACTCGAGTAGTTTTTTCACAACATACTTTTTACTTTTACTCACGTAAATATTTGGGTGACTACTCCCTACTTTTACTTGAATAATAAATCTCTGAAGTAACAGTACTCTTACTTGAGTACAATTTCTGGCTACTATACCCACCTCTGATTATAAATCAACTAAAGTGACCACAATGCAATGAAATATTGGTACAAGCCTGCAACAGAGCAGTTAAATATACACCACTTAGCTGTGTATACACAGTTTACATAAATGCACATAATTTGAACATCCCAGCCCTAAGTAATGTAATAATTATTAGAATGTAAATAGCATCACAACAATAATTCTAAATTGTCAATTGGGGCTAACAAAAATGTCCAATGCTACAAACAGGCCCCAATCAGGGTATGATATTTAGCTAGCAGTTAGCTTGTGAACCTGATGCCAAACAGCCATTACACTACAATAAAACTGACCAAATGAGTTGCAATATCGTTTTAAGCACAAAACAGGTGATATTAAAGTGTATATAAAGTAACTCACTTTGTATTGACGCGCACTGCCGATTAAACAAATAACATCGAAGTTCACCGTAACTTTCAGAGCTTGCTGACGTAATGATGTGTTTAATGCCCCCTCCAGTGTCGTAAAAGTGAACTACACTCAAGCAACTCCATGACAAAAAGAAAACAAGCGTTTCAGAGACAATCTTTTGTACAGGAATAACTATTATAATACCTGAAAGCGCAGATTTTGACCATTTTGACCATTGACCATTTAGTTCATGACTTATGGTAATTCAAAAACAGCACTGTACATCATAATGGTGGCTACAGTTTGGATGTTAAAGGTCTAACAAAATAATGTAGTACGTCCAGCGGGCTGGATTGAAAATCTTAAGGGGCCGCATTTGGCCCGCGGGCCCTATTTTTCCCAGGGCTGTTTTAAGAGAACTTAGTATATTTAACAACTCCAACAACTTATTGTAATTCAAGTTGTTTTTTAAAGCGTCGTCAGTCAAGTGCTCATTATCTGGCTCACGTGATGTAGACCAGTGGTCCCCAACCTTTTTGTATCCGCGGACCGGTCAACGGTTGATCATTTGTCCTGCGGGGGGGGGAATCCCTTTTTTTTTTTTTTTTTAAATTTGTCATGAAAAAGGGACTTTTTTGTCATGAAAAAGGGAGGTTTTTGTGGTTGGTGCACTAATTGTAAGTGAATATTGTGTTTTTTAAGTTGATTTAATAATTTATTTATTTTTTTGAATGAAAATTAATAAAACATTCTTCTGTGGGGACCACTGACTTACACCACATACACAGTGCTAATGAATATTCTTATTGCAATTGATACTATACTGTATGGACAATAGCTATATTTGTCTATTACAAATGTAATTATCAGGGCTCTGCGATGAGGTGGTGACTTGTCCAGGGTGTACGACGCCTTCCGCCCGATTGTAGCTGAGATAGGCACCAGCGCCCCCCACTACCCCAAAGGGAATAAGCGGTAGAAAATGAATGGATGGATTATTAGGGCTGTGAAGTATGTTTTTTTTCATCATGATTAGTCAAAAGTTATTATTTGCTTGCATTAATAAAATTTGCTGAAGAAAATACAAATGCAATTTAGTAGTCAGAATATCATTTAAAACAGCGATCCCCAACCTTTTTGTATCCGGGGACCGGTCAATGCTTAATAATTTGTCCCGCGGCCCGGGTGGGGGGAATCCACTTTTTTTTTTTTTTTTGTCATGAAAAAGGGACTTTTTTTGGTTGGTGCACTAATTGTAAGTGTATATAGTGTTTTTTATGTTGATTTAATAAAAAAATTAAAATAAAAAAATTAAAATATCCATTCATCCATCCATCATCTTCCGCTTATCCGAGGTCGGGTCGCGGGGGCAGCAGCCTAAGCAGGGAAGCCCAGACTTCCCTATCTCCAGCCACTTTGTCTAGCTCTTCCCGGGGGATCCCGAGGCGTTCCCAGGCCAGCCGGGAGACATAGTCTTCCCAACGTGTCCTGGGTCTTCCCCGTGGCCTCCTACCGGTTGGACGTGCCCTAAACACCTCCCTAGGGAGGCGTTCGGGTGGCATCCTGACCAGATGCCCGAACCACCTCATCTGGCTCCTCTCGATGTGGAGGAGCAGCGGCTTTACTTTGAGTTCCTCCCGGATGGCAGAGCTTCTCACCCTATCTCTAAGGGAGAGCCCCGCCACCCGCCGGAGGAAACTCATTTGGGCCGCTTGTACCCGTGATCTTATCCTTTCGGTCATGACCCAAAGCTCATGACCATAGGTGAGGATGGGAACGTAAATCGACCGGTAAACTGAGAGCTTTGCCTTCCGGCTCAGCTCCTTCTTCACCACAACGGATCGATACAACGTCCGCATTACTGAAGACGCCGCACCGATCCGCCTGTCGATCTCACGATCCACTCTTCCCCCACTCGTGAACAAGACTCCTAGGTACTTGAACTCCTCCACTTGGGGCAGGGTCTCCTCCCCAACCCGTATATGTATATATATATATATATTTTTTTTTTTAAATAAAAATGAATTTAAAAAAATTCTGCAGCCCGGTACCAATCGGGCCGTGGCCCGGTGGTTGGGGACCACTGATTTAAAAGTTTTTTTTCAAATGTTTTACTGAACTACATGTAATTGATTTCCCCAAAACTTGATGACCGTAAGTAAAGTAAGAATTAAGTGCACATTTTGAAAGTCTTCGCAATAATATACGTCTCCGGGCTGGCCTGGGAACACCTCGAAATCCCCCGGTAAGAGCTGGACGAAGTAGCCAAGGAGAGAGAAGACTGGGATTCTCTGCTTGGGCTGCTGCCTCCGTAGCCCGATGTCAGATAAGCAGGAGAAGATGGATGGATGGGTTTTCTGTGAAACCGTTAATGATACTACACGCTAGCTAGTGGTGTTGTCGTAAAAATTGCTTTCAGCCCCTTTAGCAGTACAAAATACTCAGCAAAATGGAAAAATGAATGGCAGTGTAGAAAATAAGTACAAACGTAGTTTTTAAATGGCAAGGTGCAAAGTGTTTTTTCAAACCCTGTATGTGCAAATTTGTCCATATTCTTGTACATGTACTGGCTGTTTACGGTAGGTAACGTGACCTAAGTGCAACACAGAGAAGACACTTTCATGCAAGTCTCTATTTCAGGAAGCGACTTGACTGAAGCTGAGGGCTACAAGCGCTTCACCAACAAGTGGATCTGTGCCGGCTTTGAGGATGCCAACTGCACTTTGTCATAAGTGTGCATATTCGGGCTGTCAGACAAATAAAATACAAATATGTAATCATGATTGATCACATTTTGTGCATAGTTAACTCAAGTTAATCACTTTAGTATATTTAATATGTGTACCTTAGGCAGATCATTTTTAAGTATCTTGCAAATGTTTGTTTATTATATGTGATGCTTCTTTCAACAACTCAACACAAAATGGACAAAAACACTCTTTTCTCGACAATAAAAACATTTAAATAGCCCCAGTGCCCCCTCCTGCTCTGTCATTAAAAATAATATAATATCACACATCCTCAATGTTGTAACAGTCTCAGGTTGGCGTGCAGTTTTACTGGGTTCTTCCAGTAAGGGAGACATTCCAGGTTTGTGGACAGAGTGTTTGCTAGAGTAATTTTTTATTATGTACATTTTGTTAAATGTTTTTTTTTTTTTTTTAACAATGTGTTTCCCATAAATTGGTTTTTAGTCCAACAAAATAATCTATTTCAATTCAGGTACTGTATAATAAAAAAAAAAAAGGTTTTACTCAGGGGTGTCAAACTCAAATACAGATTGGGCCAAAATTTAAAACTGAACAGAGCCACGGGCCAAAGTTGAACAAATTAACCTTTTAATAGGGACCCCAACAAGTTTTGCATTGAATATTGAAAAAAGCAATGCTTATATAACGTTATAGTGACATGCAAAATCGAGTTTTAAATAATAATCATTAAAAAATATCAATGGCATCCATCCATCCATTTTCTACCGCTCATTCCCTTTCGGGGTCGCGGGGGGCGCTGGCGCCTATCTCAGCTACAATCGGGCAGAAGGCGGGGTACACCCTGGACAAGTCGCCACCTCATCGCAGGGCCAACACAGATAGACAGACAACATTCACACTCACATTCACACACTAGGGCCAATTTAGTGTTGCCAATCAACCTATCCCCAGGTGCATGTCTTTGGAAGTGGGAGGAAGCCGGAGTACCCGGAGGGAACCCACGCATTCACGGGGAGGACATGCAAACTCCACACAGAAAGATCCCGAGCCTGGATTTGAACCCAGGACTGCAGGACCTTCGTATTGTGAGGCAGACGCACTAACCCCTCTGCCACCGTGAAGCCCTATCAATGGCATATCAAATAAAATTTAAATAAAAATTGAATGCCTCGTTTCTATTTGCAGCCCATTGAAGTAAATATCAAATTAAACTTTTTCCACAGGCTAATAATACATTTGCAAATAAAATAACAAAAACAAATGAATCAAACATTCAAGCCTTGAAGTAGCAAGAGAAAGTGCATGAGTAAAACATTAATTATTGCTGGGGGAGGGGTATATTGTAGCGTCCCGGAAGAGTTAGTGCTGCAAGGGGTTCTGGGTATTTGTTCTGTTGTGTTTATGTTGTGTTACGGTGCAGATGTTCTCCCGAAATGTGTTTGTTATTCTTGTTTGGTGTGGGTTCACAGTGTGGTGCATATTTGTAAGATTGATAAAGTTGTTTATACGGCCACACTCAGTGTGACCTGTATGGCTGTTGAACAAGTATGCATTGCATTTACTTGTGTGCGTGTGTGTGTGTAAAAGCCGCATATATTATGTGGCTGGGTTGGCACGCTATTTCTATGTAGGAAAAGCGGAGGTGACGACAGGTTGTAGAGGACGCTAAAGGCAGTGCCGTTAATGCACGCCCCCAATATTGTCGTCCTGGTAGAAATGGGGAGATTTTTGGGAATGGCACTGAAATTAGGGAGTCCGGGAAAATCGGGAGGGTTGGCCAGTATGAGTATTAGTGGTGAATGCGGTGTTACAGCGGCACTGCCGCTGTATAAAACCCGGCGGGCCAGCTCTAATGTTAATTTCATACTGCCTCAAGGGCCAAATGAAATTACACGGCGGGCCTGGCCCGCGGGCCAGAGTTTGACACCCATTGTTTTACTCATATAAAAAGAGTGAACAAACTAGATAATGGAAAAAAAAATCACAACATTGTGCATAAGGCCCAATGCAGAATATATATATGCAGCTGAGATAGGCAGCAACCCACCCTGCGACCCCGAAAGGGACAAGCAGTAGAAAATGGATATATATATATATATATATATATATATATATATATATATATATATATATATATATATATTTTATATTTGCATAGCGCTTTTCTACCTTCAAGGTACTCAAAGTGCTTTGACACTACTTCCACATTTACCCATTCACACACACTGATGGAGGGAGCTGTCATGCCAGGTGCTAACCAGCACCCATCAGGAGCAAGCGTGAAGTGTCTTGCTCAGGACACAATGGACGTGACAAGGTTGGTCCTAGGTGGGGATTGAACCAGGGACCCTCTGATTGCGCACGTCCACTCAACACTGCGCCATGCCGTCCCAATATTCTTCTTCCTCCAAACACGACGAATTGAGTTTATACCAAAATGGATACATGGATGATACAGCAGAGGAATGGGAGAATGTCATGTGGTCAGATGAAACCAAAATAGAACTTTTTGGTATAAACTCAACTCGTCGTGTTTGGAGGAAGAAGAATACTGAGTTGCATCCCAAGAACACCAAACCTACTGTGAAGCATGGGGGTGGAAACATCATGCTTTGGGGCTGTTTTTCTGCTAAGGGGACAGGACCATTGATCCATGTTAAGGAAAGAATAAATGGGGTCCATGTATCGTGAGATTTTGAGCCAAAACCTCCTTCCATCAGTGAGAATTTGAATGGTTGACTAAATACTTATTTCCCACCATAATTTACATATACATTCTTTAAAATTCCTTCAATGTGAATTCTTGGATTTTTTTTTCACATTCTGTCTCTCACAGTTGAAGTGTACCTATGATGAAAATTGCAGACCTCTGTCATCTTTTTAAGTGGGAGAATTTGCACAATCGGTGGCTGACTAAATACTTTATTGCCCCACTGTATATGTGTATATGTATATGTTTATATTTACCGTATTTCCTTGAATTACCGCAGGACATATAGTATGCGCCTGCCTTGATTTACTGCGGGGTCAAACTCGGTTCCCAAAATAGTTAGCGCATGCTTAGTAATACCGCCTGATCAAACTCGTGACACTTCCCCTGTCATCATTTTCAAAATGGAGTAGGCTGATTTTAATACCGGTAATTTGAAATCGCATACAGGGAAGAAGGTTAAGAGCTATTCAGTAGGATTTAAGGTCCAAGCTTCTATCACACTCACATTTTTACTGCATGCCTTTGGTAAGTGCCGGAGTGAGGAGAGGTTTTAAAATAATTAGCGCATGCTTACTTTTACCGCATGCTTTTGGTAAGCGCAGGAATGAGAAGAGGTTTTAGATCAATTAGCGCCCCGGCGGCAATTCATATATATATATATATATATATATATATATATATATATATATATATATATATATATATGATTACAAGAAGTAATGTCAAAATGCGGCACACAAAATGAATGCGCATCGAGTCATGGTCCGCACACAGAGGCATATTTGGTGCGATGTAAAAGTTTGTAAACCGAAAAGAATGCAAATAAAGGCGTTTGTAAATCGAGGAGGAAATTTGTGTGTTATCGTTGCTCTTCATGCAATACAGTAGTAGGAAAATAAAATAGAGACAATAGAATTAACATTATAATAAAATATACAAAACCATAAACCAAAGTACCAGGTAGGACTATTATGACAACCTATGTACAATATACACAATATTTGCATAATTCCTTTACCATATGAGCGGTGTAACATAAGTGACATGAATATTTATATAATATTTGCTGTTACAAGCGACCCTCTAAGATCAGCAATAACTGATGTTGCCCTCTGCGAAAACAAGTGTAGAGCATTAAAACTAAAACATGTTCCGACTGTCAGAGGTGGGTAGTAACGCGCTACATTTACTTGAGTAACTTTTGGAATAAATTGTACTTCTACGAGTAGTTTTTATGCAACATACTTTTACTTTTACTTGAGTATATTTATAGAGAAGAAACGCTACTTTTACTCTGTTCCATTTATCTACATTAAGCTCGCTACTCGCTACTTTTTTTTATCGATCTATTAATGTTTGTTTTGGTTAATGACAGAGCTTCAAAGTAGAATCTACGTGTGCTTGCGTTTCACCAATCACATGCAGTCACTGGTGACGTTGGACCAATCAAACAGAGCCAGGCGGTCACATGACCGTGATACGTAAAACCCGACTTAAACATGTTGACAAACTTATTGGGGTGTTACCATTTAGTGGTCAATTGTAGGGAATATGTACTGTACTGTGCAATCTAATAATAAAAGTTTCAATCAATCAATCAAAAGTGTAAAGGAAAAAAGACACTTTTTATTTCAACCGTACTTCCCGTAAAAAGCCTAAAGACTGATCGCATAGTTCCTGTCTTCACAATAAAAGCGCCGCTCCATCGCGCCTGCGTTAACAAAATAAGAGTCTCCGAAAGCCAGCACTAACAAGCTAGCAAGCTACGCAGTTTGCCGCCAATGTATTTCTTGTAAAGTGTATGAAAACGAATATGGAAGCTGGACGGATAAGATGCCAAAAACCATCGACTTTCATGTGGTATTAGACAGAAAAGAGGAACTTTTCTTCTCCTCCATTTGAAAACGTGGACGTCTGATTCCAATCAATGCAAGTCATCAGAATCAGGTAATACACCAACTTATATTCTTGTCTTCATGAAAGATAGGAATCTATATGTTAAACATGCATGTATATTCATTAAAACACCTTCAACATGTGAACAAAAAGGGCAAAATAAATAAATATAAATTATATACTGTATATATAAATGTATGTATATATATATATATATATATATATATTAATAATATATGATATGTGTGTGTATGTATATGTATGTATGAGGTAGATTACCTCGACTTGGTCATTTATTAAGTAATTGATTAACTTTAAAAATCTTATTGGGGTGTTACCATTTAGTGGTCAATTGTACGGAATATGTACTGTACTGTGCAATCTAATAATACAAGTTTAATCAATCAATCAAATCAATGAATGCCTACTGAGGCTATGGTGCTGTTAAGTTATTGTGGCTCAATGTGCCATTTTTTTCATTGTATTTTAATGTACTATTATTTAATATATATATTATTGTTTTAGTTACTTAAGAGATATTCCTGGCTCTGAATTTGCTCATTGCTATTTTTATGTTTTTGTGCATTATTTGTTGCCGTAATCAGGTTACTCAGTCCTTGAGTAGTTTTTTCACAACATACTTTTTACTTTTTCTCAAGTAAATATTTGGGTGACTACTCCTTATTTTTACTTGAGTAATACATCTCTAAAGTAACAGTACTCTTACTTGAGTACAATTTCTGGCTACTCTACCCACCTCTGCCGACTGTACATTAGATCAAGGGTCGTCTATAGATAGTCAGGATCTTTGTAGTTCTATGACGAGAGAGATCTCAGGTTTCTTCTGAGAAGTCTCATGCAAGACTTGCCCACAGGTGGAAATCAACTATGGTTTTGCGACTTTAAAACCGATTATTTCAGTGCAATCAAAGTCACCCTCATGGGTCAGTTTGAACTGGACTTTTTATTTGAGCCAGGTTTACAGTGCAAAAAAGTATCCTTATACAAATGGTCAACAGTGAAAGAGTCACAAAATGCTTTGCTTTGTACGTATCAGCATAAAAAAAAATGTTTAAACAAGTCAAGCTCCATATCTACAAGGAAGTTTAGTTCAAATCCTCATGGAAGATACTCGGTGATCTCCTGTGAGACTGGTTTTGCTCCTCGCCAGTTATTTGACACCTCTGGGTTTTTTTTAAAACTTGACCTGGCACCAGTTGCGCTCCAGGAGACAGAACGTCATGCAGCACGTGGACGGGCCGGGGAGGCCTTGGTTTTTAGGAAGTGGACGACAACTCCTTGACATCTTCTGTCCTTACTGTTTGTTAACACCTCGTCCTGCTTTGTGGTCGCTGGTCAGGCAGCAGTAGAGCAGTTTCTGGGTTGTTCTGGTCGTAAAGACTGGTAAAAGACAAGAGAGGGTATTAATGGTTCTCATCTTGTTTGGGGGATCATTCGGTCCTGGTCCCTAGAGAGAATGAAACATGTTCCAACAATGACCTCATCTACTTCAACTCATTTTAGACCCGACAACCTTTATAAAGCAGGGGTGTCCAAATTTTGAACTTGGGGGCCGCATTGGGATACAAACAAAATTTGTTGGGGGCCCAAACTCCGACTGCATGTAATGTAAGAATGTAAATATGCATGTGTGTGTGTGTGTGTGTGTATACACATATAAGTATATACATGTGTGTGTATACATATATATAATTATATCCATGTGTGTGTATGTATATATATATGCATGTGTGTGTATACATATATATAAGTATATACGTGTGTGTATATATATATATATATATATATATATGCATGTGTGTGTGCGCGCGTGTGTATGTGTATATATATATATATAAATATATATATATATATCTTGATTGGATTATTCTGAGAATAGTGTTCGATACCGTGGTAGAGCGCAATATGTAGGGGTCGGAAAAATCACAAGACTACTTCATCTCTACAGAACTGTTTCATGAGAGGTTCCCTCAATCATCAGGAGATATATATATATATATATATATATATATACATATATATATATATATATATATATATATATATATATATATATACTTTTTGTTTTTGGGAGAATGTCCTGATGATTGAGGGGAACCCCTCATGAAACAGTTCTGTAGAGATGAAGTAGTCTTGTGATTTTTCCGACACCTACATACATACATATACATACATACATACACATATATATACATATATATATATATATATATATATATATATATATATATATATATATATATATATATATATATATATATATATATATATATGGTAACACTTTAGTATGGGGAACATAATACTAGTGGAACATATAAAGGTTAGGGTTAGGGTTACTAATAATTCTGAGGTTATTGAGGGAAGACTCTTAGTGAAAGGCCTACTGAAACCCACTACTACCCACCACGCAGTCGGATAGTTCATATATCAATGATGAAATATTAACATTGCAACACATGCCAGTACGGCCTTTTTAGTTTACTAAATTACAATTTTAAATTTCCCGGGAGTTTCGTCTTCGAAACGTCGTGTAATGATGACGTGTACGCAAGACGTCACAGGTTTTTAGGAAGTATGAGCTCTGCGCACAGACACAGCTAAAAGTCGTCTGCTTTAACGGCATAATTATACGGTATTTTGGACATCTGTGTTGCTGACTCTTTTGCAATTTGTTCAATTAATATTGGAGAAGTCAAAGTAGAAAGATGGAGTTGGGAAACTTTAGCCTTTAGCCACACAAACACACGGTGATTCCTTGTTTAAAATTCCTGAAGGTGAAACTATCCTATGGATCAAAGCGCGGTCAAGAGAACATGAATCCCTACCAAATGTCAACCAGCAGGTTTCGGTGAGACAATTGTGGTTAAAAAGTCAGTTCTTACCGGAGAAAAGCTGAGCTTGTGCCGTCCATAGCTGCCGTCGACTTCCCTGAGACACTGCGCGTCAAGACACCCGTGGAGACACCCTTCCGACTATCAGGTACTATTTACTCACTAAAACACTAGCAACACAATAGAAAGATAAGGGATTTCCCAGAATTATCCTGGTAAATGTGTCTAAAAACATCAGAATCCGTCCAAATGCAATCACGTTTTTTCTTTTGAACTTTTTTTTTCTAGTCCGTCGCTATCAATATCCTCAAACACAAATCTTTCATCCTTAATGGGAAAATTGTCGTTATCTCGGTCCGAATAGCACTTTTTGTTGGAGGCTCCCATTAAAAACAATGTGAATATATGAGGAACCATCAAACATGTGACGTCATCGTCTGCGACTTCCGGTAGAGGCGGGGCTTTTCTCTTAGCACCGAAAGTTGCAAACTTTATCGTGGATGTTCTCTACTAAATCCTTTCAGCGAAAATATGGCAATATCGCAAAATGATCAAGTATGACACATGGAATGGACCTGCTATGCCCGTTTGAATAAGAAAATCTCATTTCAGTAAGCCTTCAATGGTTTACTGGTTGTATAATAAGGCCATGCAGAATAAGGCATTAATAAGTACTTAATAATTACTAATTAAGAGCCAATTTGCATGTTAATAAGCAACTAATTAATGGTGACTATGTCCCTCATACTAAAGTGTTACTATGTATATATATATATATATATGTATACATATATGTATACATATATATATATATATATATATATATATATATATATATATATATATATATATATATATATATATATATATATATATATATATACATAGTAACACTTTAGTATATATATATATATATATATATATATATACCATGTTTTTCGGACTATACGATGCACTTAAAATCCTCAAAAATCGACAGTGCGCCTTATAACCCGGTGAGCCTAATATACGGAATAATTTTGGTTGTGCTTACCGATTTTATTTGGTACATGGTGAAATGATAAGCGTGACCAGTAGATGGCAGTTACACATAATAGATACATGTAGACTGCAATATGACTCAAGTAATCAACACCAACACTTTATATGTTCCATTGAAAATATAGAACATTACACATGCCACTCAAAAATCTATCAAAATATTTTAGTACGAATTTGGTAAGCCATGAAGCCGCACCGCTTGATGCGCTTAAACATACGAGTGTTATTACGGTGTGTGTGTGTGTGTGTGTGTGTGTGTGTGTGTGTGTGTGTGTGTGTGTGTGTGTGTGTGTATAAGGTACGACATATTATCTGGTGCTTTGTTTTGAAAAATTATGAAAAAGCAACTTTTCTTACTTTCTAGTACCTGCTTATCTGTATTTGGGATCTGCATAAGTCCTGAAAATTTGCGTGTGTTTGCTTTTGTTGTCCGCGCTCACCACATAATCGATTAACTTCTTCTTGGACATTCATCCTCCGCTTTTGCCATTTCTAATAGAAAGTAGTGTAAAGTTCTTACTTATATCTGTCAGTAAACTTGCCATAAAAGCGCTAAAACATACCGGTGTAGTGAGTTTATATTATTTACCCGAGGAATTTTAGTTATTAGAGAGTTCCAGTCGTACGGTTTTTCACGGGACACATTTCCGGAGGTGCTGCTCCGTTATCGATTTAAGCAAGTTTAAATGTCATTGTAACAGTTTTCTCCATCTTTTGACACTTCTTCCACTCCTGTCCTTGCACGCTACACCGCTACAACAAAGAAAACGGGGAGAAGACGCTGTTGAAGGTGAGCCACGAAAATAAGACCGCCCACAAAATGACACATCCTGAAGCGACTGTCAGAGAGCGACTTGAAGATGACTGTTTTGCATTTTTCCCATCATCCATTGCAAGGGATTTAAATGGGTATCATTTGGAATTACGTGTTGTGTGTGGACATTTTTTTTATAAATCCACACAAAAATCAGTGAGCAGGTTGGGTCATGTGTGACCATGTGTGTTGACTTTTTGTGTTTGTTTATTTGCACCATGACTCGGGAAAGGTTGTTTGGATTTGGATTGTGCTCTTCAGCCTCTCTAGGGAAATTCATGACATATTGCGGGCTATGTTGGTGAGCTGTGGGCCGTACTTTGGACACTCCTGACCTAATAGAACATACTAAATGCTAAGTACTCATTATCATTTCAGGTTTTTCTCACCACATTTTCCTCTATTTTCCAATTTGTGCTGGATAGGATAAATCCTATCTAACAAAGAGTGTAAAATGTGTCAGTTTGTAATCTATTAGTCACAGTACATTTTGTATACAAAAGTGTTTTGTTGCTTCCTGAGATCCTGCTTGACCTGTGTTATATTAAGTCCGCCTAGTACCTAAAAAAATGGCATCCTGTTTGCACTTTGCCTACCTTCTCTGCATCCTGGCATCACACCAACAGCCGACATTAGACATCGTAAAGCAATTTTCATAGTAAACGTAAAATACATTTTATAAGTGTGTTTATGCATTACATATGCTTGATTGTTGGCTCTTTTTTTTTAGAGAAGAGTAGTCTATTTTATTTTTTTTATTTTTTTTGCAAAGTAGGCATCGGTTTAGGTTTCTGGCTTTGTTGTAAACAATATTATGACATTTGTAAAATTACACGTTAAATTATGTGTCCATTATATCAACATAGCGGTATATTACGTGCACAATGATGTGGTCATTTATTTGTTTTATGTTAGTAAATGAAATAGACTGTTCTAGCTTGTTAAAAACGTCAAATTAAGGACAATTGTTTCTTTATATATCAAGCATAATACTGTAATCAATTTAAATGTAAATTCCTCAAGTCGAGGGCTTTTCCCAGCATTTTTTTTGGAGAGAGTACAAAAGAGATTAATGAAATTACAGTACTGTCAAATTTTTGCAGCTAATTTATGGATTTTTCTTTGCTAACGGGCATAATGTTTTGTCTTCAACAATTATATTTCATAAAACACGGACCGAGACACTGGAAATGTGTGTTATTTTTTGTATGAGTTCGCACACTGCAGGTGCTGCAGGTTGGAAATGTACTTTGTGTTTGGTGCCTTAAACCGGAAGTATAACAGTCCATAGCGTTCTACCCAAAATTATTTTTCATTCATCACTCTGAGCAACATTTGTATGTTTCTTTTCTTACTAAATGTATTCTTTCTTTCTATTTTGGGAGAAAATAAATATACGTACTCCATGTAATCGCAAATTATGTTAAGTTAAATATTGTCTGATTATGCAAAAATATATTATCAAACATTCAAACATTTTTTAGATAGAAATGAATACTGATAATAACGATTTCAAAGCAAATTACCCATTTAATTGTGCAATGTAAAAGTAGCAATAGATTTCATGGTAAAATTGTGAAATTTACTGTGTTTTTTACAGCATTTTTCTCTAAATGAAAAAATCATTTTTTTTTTTTTTACTGTAATAAACTGTGGTGCCGTTTTGGTATACAGTAATACACCAACAAATCTACAGTTTTTGATCTGTGGTAAAAAAATAACAAACAAACTGGCAGCTCAGGTGGCAAAACTCTACTGTAAAATTGCATCTTTTTTATTTACATTAAAAAAAAAAATTGTACATTTTACAGTAAAATTCTGGCAACTTACCTGCCTTTTTTAACCATAAAAAAAGCAGTACTATTTTGCCATTTACAGTAAAAATACAACATTTTAAGGTGAAATTATTGCAACTTACCATATTTTTTTACATTGTAGTTAAAAAAAAATCTACTAATAAAATGCATTAAAAATTGTGTAACAATAATGTTCACTTATAAAAGTGGCTAAAGTTAATTGCCATGTGGCCCTCAGTGGAAACGACTTTGACAACTCTGGTTTAGCTGATTGGAGAGCTAGCATCCGCAGCTATTGGGTCCACGACGAAGACTTCTGTTTTGTTCGATAAGTCGTTTTACTGCTGTGTTACAGACACAGTTTGGAAACAATTAACATATGTAAATAAACATTTACAAAATGTTATGTACCGGTATATACAGTATCTGAAGCTTATAGCTTAATTTACATTATGTTAAAATATTTTTTTCTTCTAAAGTTTGCGCTGTTTAGCCTGGAAAATAATCAATCGATTAATAAATAAAAATAAAATTTAAAAAAATTATGATCATAAAAATTACAAATAAAAAACGAAAAATAAAAAATAAAAAAATATAAATAATTGTTTTTATTTAATAAAAACAAAAATTAAAAAATGAATTGCTAATTTTTTTAATCGCTCGGTAGCATTAGTTTTAGGGTCATTATTGCGTAAAATGAATCAAAATTGCATGTTTCAGTTTTTCTGCTTGCAACCATTACTGGAAAACAAGCCATCCAGTTGGAGCCCTGACAAGAGGCAACATCTGCAATTAAAAAAAAAGAAAAACACACAATAACTTGTAGAAACTTACTATTCAGGATGCGTAAGAACTTGGGCCTTTTATCCTCAGGTAGGTGGATCGCAACATAATAAACGGGCACCCCCGAGAGGGCGATGCCAATGCCTATGAGCGAGTTGATGGTGTCTCCATACAGCGGGACAATGACCAAGAACAGACTGCACAGGCAGTACACGAAGGGGAAGAACAAGGTCAGCTGCAGAGAGAAGAATACATGCAGTACATTATACAGGATGTAGTATGTACACGTGCAGAAGTAGTAGTGAGAAGTACTTCAACACGCGCATGCACACTGTTTGTTTCACATTCCAGTCGCACTACACGCTGACCTAGACATTTATATAAGATGTTACTAGAGCTGTACTTCATGCCCCCAGAAAAAGCTTTGATGAAGATAAACACCGAGACATTCCTACTGAGTGACATTTACATGCATGCTGATGATACCATCTTTCTGAAAAGAGATTACGCAACCTCTTGGCTGTTATTTATGTGGCCCGACATGTCATTTAATGTTGTTCCTCACATTATTTAATGTCACCCATTATTTCAGGTGGTTCAGATTGTTAGTTAATGTGGCCTTCCACGTTATTTTATATATTCCGCCACGTCATATTACGTGGCCCATCACATTTTACGTGGCCCACCATGTTATTTTATGTGTCCCGCATATCATTTTACGTGGCCCGCCACGATTTGATATGACCTGCCACTTCATTTTACGTGGCCCACCACATAATTTTATATGTCCCGCCACTTCATTTTATGTGGCCTGTCCTGATTTTATATGACCCACCACATCATTTTATATGTCCCGCCACATCATTTTTATATGTCCCACCACATAATCTTATGTGGCCCACATTATTTTACGTGGCCCGACACATCATTTTATATGTCCCGCCACGTTATTTTACGTGGCCCGTCCCGATTTTATATGACCCGCCACGTAATTTCATATGTCCCGCCACGTCGTTTTACGTGGCCTGCTACTTCATTTTATATGTCACGCCACATCATTTTACGTGGCCCTCCACATCATTTTAAATGTCCCGCCACATAATTTTACGTGGCCCGTCACGATTTTATACGACCCACCACTTCATTTTATGTGCCCCGCCACGTAATTTTATGTCCCGCCAAATCATTTTACGTGGCCCGCTACTTCATTTTACGTGGTCCACCACATTATTTTATGTGGCCCGCCACGATTTTCTATTACCCGCCACATCATTTTATATGTCACGCCACATCATTTTACATGGCCCTCCACATCATTTTAAATGTCCCGCCACATAATTTTATGTGGCCCGTCACGATTTTATACGACCCACCACTTCATTTTATATGCCCCGCCACGTAATTTTATGTCCCGCCACATCATTTTATGTGGCCCGCTACTTAATTTTAAGTGGCCCACCATGTTATTTTATGTGGCCCGCCACGATTTTATATGACCCACCACATCATTTTATGTGACCCTCCACATCATTTTATGTGGCCCGCTACTTAACTTTATGTGGCCCACCATGTTATTTTATGTGGCCCGCCACGATTTTATATGACCCGCCACATCATTTTATATGTCCCGCCACATCATTTTACGTGGCCCACCATTTTATTTTATGTGTCCCGCCATATCATTTTTACGTGGCCCACCACATTATATTACGTGGCCCGCCACGATTTGATATGACCTGCCACTTCATTTTACGTGGCCCACCACATAATTTTATATGTCCCGCCACATCATTTTATGTGGCCTGTCCCGATTTTATATGACCCACCACATAATTTTATATGTCCCGCCACATCATTTCTATATGTCCCACCACATAATCTTATGTGGCCCATGTTATTTTCCGTGGCCCGACACATCATTTTATATGACCCGCCACGTAATTTTATATGTCCCGCCACATCATTTTACGTGGCCCGCTACTTCATTTTATGTGGCCCACCACATTATTTTACGTGGCCCGCCACGATTTTCTGTGACACGCCACATCATTTTACGTGGCCCATCACATTTTATGTGGCCCACCATGTTATTTTATGTGTCCCGCCATTTAATTTTATGTGGCCCACCACATTATATTACGTGGCCCGCCACGATTTGATATTACCTGCCACATCATTTTATGTGGCCCACCACATAATTTTATATGTCCCGCCACATCATTTTATGTGGCCTGTCCTGATTTTATATGACCCACCACATCATTTTATATGTCCCGCCACATCATTTTTATATGTCCCACCACATAATCTTATGTGGCCCACATTATTTTACGTGGCCCGACACATCATTTTATATGTCCCGCCACGTTATTTTACGTGGCCCGTCCCGATTTTATATGACCCGCCACGTAATTTTATATGTCCCGCCTCATCATTTTACGTGGCCCGCTACTTCATTTTATGTGGCCCACCACGATTATTTTACGTGGCCCGCCACAATTTTCTATGACCCGCCACATCATTTTATATGTCACGCCACATCATTTTATGTGTCCCTCCGCATCATTTTAAATGTCCCGCCACATAATTTTATGTGGCCCGTCACGATTTTATACGACCCACCACTTCATTTTATATGCCCCGCCACATAATTTTATATGTCCCGCCACATCATTTTATGTGGCCCACTACTTCATTTTACGTGGCCCACTACGTTATTTTATGTGGCCCGCCACGATTTTATATGACCCGCCACATCATTTTATATGTCACGCCACATCATTTATGTGGCCCTCCACATCATTGTACATGTCCCGCCACATAATTTTATTTGGCCCGCTACTTCATTTTACGTGGCCCACCACATTTTATGTGGCCCGCCACAATTTTATATGACCCGCCACATCATTTTATATGTCCCGCCACATCATTTTATACGACCCACCACATCATTTTATACGCCCCGCCACATAATTTTATGTGGCCCACTACGTTATTTAATGTGGTCCGCCAAACCTTTTTATGTGTCCCATCACATCTTTTTATGTGTCCCACCACTATATTTTATGTGGCCCGCCATGATTTTTTGTGGGCCGCCACTATATTTTAAATATGTCTCGCCAAATAATTTTAGTGGCCTACCATATTATTTTATGTTGGCCACCAAATTATTTTATGTGGTCCATCACATAATTTTATGAGACCCATTGCATTTTATGTGGCCCACCACCTTATTTTATGTGACCCGCCACATCATTTTTTTTGGCCCACCACTTATTTTTTGTAGTATGCCACGTATAATTTGAATGTCCCGCCAAATCAATTTATGTCATTTAATGTTTTTTGTCACGTTATTTAATGTCACCCGCCGCTTATTTTTTGAGGCCTAGGTTGTTTTCTTATGTGGTCCGCCACATTTTTTATGTGGCCCACGTTGTTATATATGGGGTCGGCCACGTTATTTCAAGTGGCCCACCAAATTATGTTATGGTTGCCCAACAGATCATTTTATGCGGTCCATCACATTTTTTTAGCTGGCCTGCAACATCATTTAAAATGGTCCGCCACAATATTTTACCTGGCTCACATTGTTATTTAAAGTGGCCTGCCACATAATTTCACCTGCCCTGCCACATAATATTTAATGTCACCCGCCACTTATTTTATGAGGCCTAGGTTGTTTTCTTATGTGGTCCGCCACATTTTTAAAGTGACCCACGTTGTTATTTATGGGGTCTGCCACATTATTTCAATTGGCCCACCAAATTATGTTATGATTGCCCAACAGATCATTTTATGCGGTCCATCACGCTTTTTTAGCTGGCCCGCACGATTTGATATGACAATATTTTACCTTGCTCACATTGTTATTTAAAGTGGCCTGCCACAAAATTTCACCTTCCTTGCTACATCATTTATGTGGCCGCCATGTTATTTTATGGTGTTCGCCACAATATTTTATTGGTCTGCCTTGTTGTTTTATGTGGTCTGACCCATTATTTTCTGTGGCCCGCCACATCATTTTTTTATGGTCTGCAACATAATTTTTGTGGCCCACCACATTATTTAATCTGGCCCGCAACATCATTTAAAGTGGTCAGCCACACTATTTTACGTGGCCCACATTGTTATTTGAAGTGATGCCCCTCATTATTTCATTGGCCCGCCATGTGATCTTATGTGTTCTGACCCATTATTTTGTGTAGCCCGCCACATCATTTTATATGGTCTGCCAGTTTATTTTATGTGGCCCACCACATCATTGTACATGGCCCGTCATGTTATATGATGTGGTCTACAACACTATTTATGTGGCCAGCCAAATTATTTTACTGTGTTCCGCCAAGTCATTTTATGTGGTCCGCCACATTATTTTACTGGCCCACCGCGTCGTTTTATGTGGTCTGCCGAATTATTTTATGCAGTCTGATACATTATTGTATGTGGTCTGATACATTATTTTGCATGGCCCGGCAAATCATTTTATCTGGCCTGCCAGGTGATTTGATGTGGTCAACTACATTATTTCATGTGGCCAGCCACATTATTTTACAGTATGGTGGCCAGCCTGGACATTTCACGTGGTCTGCAACTGACCCACCACATCATTTTAAATGGCTGCCATATCATTTATTGTGGTCTGCAACATTATATCAAGTGGCCCACATGGTCATTTTACGTGGTCCGCAATATTATTAATCTAGCGCGCCACATAATTTAATGTGGTCTGACACATTATTTTATGTGGCCCACCATTTCATTTTATGTGGTCTGCCACATTAATTTATGTCACTTGCCTCTTCATTTAATGTATTCCCCCACTTTATTTCACATAGCCCGTCACTTCATTTTATGTGGTTAGACACATTATTTGATGTTGTTTGCAACATCATTTAATGTGGCCCACCATATCATTTTATCTGGCCCACGAAAGGCTTGGAGGTAATAAAGTAAACTCTGGTAAAATGTATTTGTTCTTTCCATTTTTAAATAAAAATTGAATGCAATTTAATGTTTTACACTTCATGCAACACGATGTTACAAACTATTTTCTGGTTAACAAAAGCAAATACTTAAATATGTTTGTCACTTTTAATTATGGTTTCAGAGCAAGTTATCTATCACCCTGTTGGTAAAACATACGAATCAAAAACAGTTGCACACTATTATTACATGTTTGTATTCATTTTTATTCACTGTAAAAAGTGGCCATGTGAAAGCAGCAATAATTTCAAGTGACACTTAATAAGAACCTTGTTTTTGTACTATAGTACAAAACCCAAAACCATTTTTTTTGGAACGTTGTGTAAATGGTAAATAAAAACAGAATACAATGATTTGCAAATACCTTTCAACTTATATTCAATTGAATAGACTGCAAAGACAAGATATTTATTGCTCAAACTGAGCAAATAATCATTAACTTAGAATTTAATGGCAGAAACACATTGCAAAAAAGTTGGCACAGGGGCATGTTTACCACTGTGTTACATGGCCTTTCCTTTTAACAACACTCAGTAAACATTTGGGAACTGAGGAGACCAATTTTTGAAGCTTTTCATGGGGAATTATTTGCCATTCTTGCTTGATGTACAGCTTAAGTTGTGGTATTTTAGGCTTCATATAGCGCCACACATTTTCAGTGGGAGACATGTCTGGACTACAGGCAAGCCAGTCTAGTACCTGCTCTCTTTTACTACAAAGCCACGCTGTCTTGCTGAAATAAGCTTGGGGCGCCCATGATAACGTGGCTTGGATGGCAAAAAACATTTCAAATGTGGACTTGTCAGACCACAGGACACTTTTTCACTTTGCATCAGTCTATCTTAGGTCTTGGGCACAGCGTTTCTGGGAGTTAAATGGCTTTCATTTTGCATAGTAGAGTTTTAACTTGCACTTACAGACGTAGCAACAAACTGTAGTTACTGACAGTGGTTTTATGAAATGTTCCTGAGCCCATGTGGTGATATCCTTCACACACTGATGTCGCTTTCTGATGCAGCGCCGCCTGAGGGATCGAAGGCCCGTAATATCATAGATTACGTGCGGTGATTTCTCCAAATTCTCTGAACCTATTGATGATATTACGGACCGTAGATAGTGAAATCCCTAATTTCCTTGCGATAGCTGGTTGAGAAATGTTCTTCCTGAACTGTTTGACAATTTGCTCATGCATTCGTTCACAAAGTGGTGACCCACGCCCCATCTTTGTTTAGGATTGACTGAGCATTTCATGGAAGCTGCTTTTTTACCCACCCACCTGTTCCCAATTAGCCTGTGGGATGTTCCAAATAAGTGTTTGATGAGCATCCCTTAACTTTCCTAGTCTTTTCTGCCACTTGTGTCAGCTTTTTTGAAACAGGTTGCAGGCATCACGTTCCAAATGAGCTAATATTTGAGAAAAATAACAAAGTTTTCCAGTTAGAACAGGGGTAGGGAAACTATGGCTCTAGAGCCAGATGTGGCTCTTTTGATGACTGCATCTGGCTCTCAGATAAATCTTAGCTGACATTGCTTAACGCGATAATTATGAATAATTTCGCTGGTAATCAAAGTGCTAAAAATAACGTGCAAAATATAAAACATTCTCATGCATTTATATCCATCCATCCGTTTTCTACCGCACCTGTTCAAGAAGTCGCATTAATGGTAAGAAGTATGTTATGTCACGATGGTGGGGTTGCAGCTTGCTGCAGGGTCGTTCTCCCAGGAAGGCAGACGGACTTCTTGGGACATGGCATTTAGGTAAAAACATGATTTAATTCTAACTGAAAAAATATACAAACAAAAATCGCTCACAGCGGAGGCCCAACTTGGGCTAAAGAACAAAGCTAACGCATAAACAGACTAAGAACATCAATCAAACAAAACTTACTTGGCATGGCATGAAGCACGAAACTATGGCAAGGCATGAAACAAGTCAGCACAGGGCGACTGACTGGCAAAGACGAGCTTAAATACTGCCTCTGATTAGTGCTCGGGAAGCAGGTGAGTGGGCATTTTGTCCACCAGAGACAGGTGGACAAGATGAGTAACCAAGGAAACCAGACAAGGGAGTGGAAAAAAACAGGAACTTAAAGAGTCCAAAGGACAAACAGCACATGGCCAAACAAAAACATGATCAACAGACATGACATTTTATTTATTATTGGTTAGCTTCAGAATAAGAATGTTATTAAAAAAGAATAAGAGACTTATTATACTCTAAAAATGTTGGTCTTACTTAAAAATGCACGCATTTAGTTGTATTCAGTTTTTAAAAATATGATATGGCTCTCACGGAAATACATTTTGAAATATTTGCCTTTCATGGCTCCCTCAGCCAAAAAGGTTCCCGACCCTTTAGCAAGAACATGAAGTATCTTGTATTTGCTGTCTAATCAATTGAATATGGGTTGAAAAGGATTTGCAAATCATTGTATTCTGTTTTTACACAACGTGCCAACTTCACTGGTTTTGGGTTTTGTATAATAATGCCGTTTGTAAGTTAACTTTTTGTCGGTATTCTACAGACACGGTCATCCAAGCGTGGTTTTTTTGTGTGAGTGCAGTTATTCTAATTTAAGTTATTCTCAAACACAACACCTTGACAGGTCTGGGTCTGTCCGGCTGGGTGAAGCGCAGGTAGATGAGTCCGGCCACAGACAGGCCCACATAAAGCCAGTAGCTGAAACTGAAATAGTTGATGAGCAGGAACACATCCTCCACGCACAGAAAGATGAGGCCCATTAAACCCTGCAAAGGAGCAACCAAAAATGTGATTGGGTATTTTTTCAAAAGATCAACTCAATGTTCTCACGTTGAACAGGAGTGCAGGGATGGGCGTGCAGCGCTCCAGGTGGATCAGACTCAGGCTGTCGGGGAGCTGACCCTCTCGAGCACCCACGAAGAACAACCTGCACCGAAAGAACTTTGTAAAAAGATGCTTTCTCACACTTTTGTGTTTGAGACTCGCCGTGAAGCTGCAATGACGGAAGCGTTGAGTCCTCCATAGCAGGACATGGCCACTGACACCGGGATGATCCATTTGAAAGGTCCCAGAACTGAATCCCCGAAAGTCTGTAACGGATCACATGTTGCACACTTAGGGCCTGACTTAATGAAGGCTTGCCTGTTTTAGAACACATGTAAGCTTGATAGCACAATTGGCTCTGATCCACTCACCTCATGGGCAAAGGATTGTATCTCCTAAAGGGGAACATTATCACCAGACCTATGCAAGCGTCAATATATACCTTGATGGTGCAGAAAAAAGACCATATATTTTTTTAAACGATTTCCGAACTCTGAATGGGTGAATTTTGGCGAATTAAACGCCTTTCTGTTTATCGCTCTGGAGGCGATGACGTCAGAATGTGACGTCGCCGAGGTAACGCACCCGCCATTTTCATTTTCAACCCATTGTAAACATTGGGTTTCAGCTCTGTTATTTTCCGTTTTTTCGACTACTTTTTGGAACCTTGGAGACATCATGCCTCGTCGGTGTGTTGTCGGAGGGTGTAACAACACTAACAGGGAGGGATTCATGTTGCACCACTGGCCCAAAGATGCCAAAGTGTCTGCCGCCAGACCCCCGTTGAATGTACCAAAGTGTCTCCACATTTTACCGGCGATTACAGACATGGCACAGAGATGTATGGATAACCTGCAGATGCATTCGCAACGATAAAGTCAACGAAATCACACAGGTGAGTTTTGTTGATGTTGACTCATGTGCTAATCAGACATATTTGGTCGCGGCGTGACTGTCAGCTAATCGATGCTAACATGCTACGCTAATCGACGCTAACATGCTATTTACCGGCGGTGCTAAAGCAGACATGGCACAGAGATGTATGGATAACCTGCAGATGCATTTGCAACGATAAAGTCACAGAAATCACAAAGGTGAGTTTTGTCGATGTTGACTGCCAGCTAATTGAAGCTAACATGCTACGCTAATCGATGCTAACATGCTATTTACCGGCCGTGCTAAAGCAGACATGGCGCAGAGATGTATGGATAACCTGCAGATGCATTTGCAACTATATTACGTTTCCTTCCACCCACATTTAATGCGAAACAAACACTTACCAATCGAAGGATTTAAGTTGCTCCAGTGTCACGAGATGCGAAAGTCCTGATCGTTTGGTCCACACATTTTACCGGGCGATGCTAACGCAGCTATTTGGCCATGCTATGGCTATGAATAGCGTCAATAGCTATTCGCTCAATAGCTTCAGTTTCTTCTTCAATACTTTCATACTCCAACCATCCCTTTCAATACATGCGTAATCTGTTGAATCGCTTAAGCCGCTGAAATCTGAGTCTATTCGCCATTGTTTGTTTACATTGGCAGCACTGTATGACGTCACAGGGAAATGGATAGTGGCATCGCAAATAGCGAAAATCAAGCACTTTAAAAGATTTTTTTAGGGATATTCGGGGACCGGTAAATATTTTGAAAAAAAATTCAAAAAATACAACAAGCCACTGGGAACTGATTTTTATTGTTTTTAACCCTTTTGAAATTGTGATAATGTTCCCCTTTAAAGGGGAACATTATCACCAGATCTATGTAAGCGTCAATATAAACCTTGATGTTGTAATGAAGGCAACAAAGGAAGTAAGTGTCTATATTAATTATATTAGCCGCCTATCAACATGACTTTAAAAGTCTTACATAAGTGTTGTAATGAAGACAACACATGATGTAAGTTTCTATATCCGTTATATTAGCCTACTATCAAAATTATTTTAAAAGTCTTATATAAGTGTTATAATGAAGGCAACCATATTGTAAGTTTCTCTATTAGTTATAATGTATTAGCTGTATGTAGAAGTGTCTGGTTGTATCTGCTGCTTTAATGTCTTTAATGTCCTCAGTGTTCTTTGAAGTTGGATGTTTCCCTCTTACACACATGGAAGAGGGATGTGTACTATGGCTATGAGTTGTTGTTTTTTTTTTTTCTCCCTTGGCCTCAGTCTGCACCCCCTCTCCAAGGCCCAGGCTAAAACCGATTTTTTTATTTCATTTTAATCTTCTATTCCCCCCCCCTTGTTTACCTGTATTTCATCTTTTTTTGTAAGGAGCGCTGGAAGCCGGCAGACCCGTCAGCGATCCTGTTCTGTCTCCCTGTAATGTTTGTCTGATCTTGAATGGGATTGTGCTGAAAATTGTAATTTTCCTAAGGAACTCTCCTGACGGAATGAATAAAGTACTATCTAATCTATCTAATCTAATCTAAATAATAGCCTACTCTCAAAATGACTTTAAAGGTCTTATATAAGTGTTATAATGAAGGCAAAACATGATGTAAGTGTCTATATTATTTATAGAAGCCTATTATTAAAATGACTTTAAATGTCTTATATAAGTGTTATAATGAATGCAACGCATGATGTAAGTTTCTATGTTAGTTATATTAGCCTACTATCAGAATGACTTTAAAAGTCTTATATAAGTGTTATAATGAAGGCAACCATGATGTAAGTGTCTATATTAGTGATAATAGCCTAACATCAAAATAACTTTAAAAGTCTTATATAAGTGTTATAACGAAGGCAATGCATGATGTAAGTGTCTATATTAGTTATATTAGCCTACTATCAAAATTATTTTTAAAAGTCTTATATAAGTGTTATGATGAAGGCAACCATATTGTAAATTTCTCTATTAGTTCTAATAGCCTACTTTTAAAATGACTTTAAAAGTCTTATATAAGTGTTATAATGAATGCAAAACATGATGTAAGTGTCTATATTATTTATATAAGCTTATTATTAAAATTACTTTAAAAGTCTTATATAAGTGTTATAATGAAGGCAACCATGATGTAAGTGTCTATATTAGTGATAATAGCCTACCATCAAAATAACTTTAAAAGTCTTATATAAGTGTTATAATGAAGGCAACCATGATGTAAGTGTCTATATTAGTGATAATAACCTACCATCAAAATAACTTTAAAAGTCTTATATAAGTGTTATAATGAAGGCAATGCATGATGTAAATGTCTATATTAGTTATATAAGCCTACTATCAAAGTTATTTTTAAAAGTCTTATATAAGTGTTATGATGAAGGCAACCATATTGTAAATTTCTCTATTAGTTCTAATAGCCTACTTTTAAAATGACTTTAAAAGTCTTATATAAGTGTTATAATGAATGCAAAACATGATGTAAGTGTCTATATTATTTATATAAGCTTATTATTAAAATTACTTTAAAAGTCTTATATAAGTGTTATAATGAATGCAACCATAATGTAAGTGTCTCAATTAGTGATAATAGCCAGCTATCAAAAATACTTTAAAAGTCTTATATAAGTGCTATAACGACGGCAACGCATGATGTAAGTGTCTATATTAGTTATATAAGCCTACTATCAAAATGATTTTAAAACTCTTATATAAGTGTTGTAATGAAGGCAACAAAGGAAGTAAGTGTCTATATTAGTTATATTAGCCGCCTATCAACATGACTTTAAAAGTCTTACATAAGTGTTGTAATGAAGGCAACACATGATGTAAGTTTCTATATTATTTATATTAGCCTACTATCAAAATGATTTTAAAAGTCTTATATAAGTGTTATAATGAAGGCAACCATATTGTAAGTTTCTCTATTAGTTATAATAGCCTACTCTCAAAATGACTTTAAAAGTCTTATATAAGTGTTATAATGAAGGCAAAACATGATGTAAGTGTCTATATTATTTATTGAAGCCTATTATTAAAATGACTTTAAATGTCTTATATAAGTGTTATAATGAAGGCAACACATGATGTAAATGTTTATATTAGTTATATTAGCCTACTATCAGAATGACTTTAAAAGTCTTATATAAGTGTTATATTGAAGGCAACCATATTGTAAGTTTCTCTATTAGTTAGAATAGCCTACTCTCAAAATGACTTTAAAGGTCTTATATAAGTTATATAATGAAGGCAAAACATGATGTAAGTGTCTATATTATTTATAGAAGCCTATTATTAAAATGACTTTAAATGTCTTATATAAGTGTTATAATGAAGGCAACACATGATGTAAATGTCTATATTAGTTATATTAGCCTACTATCAGAATGACTTTAAAAGTCTTATATAAGTGTTATAATGAAGGCAACCATGATGTAAGTGTCTATATTAGTGATAATAGCCTACCATCAAAATAACTTTAAAAGTCTTATATAAGTGTTATAATGAAGGCAACGCATGATGTAAATGTCTATATTAGTTATATTAGCGTACTATCAAAATGACTTTAAAAGTCTTATATAAGTGTTATAATGAATGCAAAACATGATGTAAGTGTCTATATTATTTATAGAAGCCTATTATTAAAATGACTTTAAATGTCTTATATAAGTGTTATAACGAAGGCAACGCATGATGTAATGTCTATATTAGTTATATTAGCCTACTATCAAAATGACTTTAAAAGTCTTATATAAGTGTTATGATGAAGATAAAACACACAAAACACGTATTCTGTGGCAGCATCAAGAAAAGTTGTACATGTAAACAAACTTCCGAAATTAGTAGAAAAAAATGACGAAAGAGAAAAAGCTTATTGTTAGTATTCTATTTTTTTCAAGTTATTCTGTCCTAAATTTGTTGCTCATCAATGTTTATTTTTCATGTTTGCAATATACAGACAACTGGGCCACGGTTTAAGCTAAGGAGGGATGTGGGGAATAATTTTTTGTCGTTTTTTGCGTGTTTTCTAGTTTCTTCTTAGGTTTAGTCCAGGGGTAGGGAACCTATGGCTCTAGAGCCAGATCTGGCTCTCAGATAAATCTTAGCTGACATTGCTTACGCGATAATTATGAATAATTTCGCTGGTAATCACAGTGCTAAAAATAACGTGCAAAATATAAGACATTCTCACGCATTTATATCCATCCATCCATCCGTTTTCTACCGCACCTGTTCAAGAAGTGGCATTAATGGTAATTTATGTCACGATGGAGGGGTGGGGTCGGGGGGTGGGGGGGGTTGCAGCTCGTTCTCCCAGGAAGGCAGACGGACTACTCGGGACATGGCATTTAGGTAAAGACATGATTTTATTTTAACTAAAAAAATATACAAACAAAAATCGCTCACAGCGGAGGCACAACATGGGCTAAAGAACAAAGCTAATGCATAAACAGACTAAGAACATCAATCAAACAAAACTTACTTGGCATGGCATGAAGCACGAAACTATGGCAAGGCATGAAACAAGTCAGCACAGGACGACTGACTGGCAAAGACGAGCTTAAATACTGCCTCTGATTAGTGCTCGGGAAGCAGGTGAGCGGGCATTTTGTCCACCAGAGACAGGTGGACAAAATGAGTAACCAAGGAAACCAGACAAGGGGGTGGAAAAAAACAGGAACTTAAAAGAGTCCAAAGGACAAACAGCACATGGCCAAACAAAAACATGATCAACAGACATGACATTTTATTTATTATTGGTTAGCTTCAGAATAACAATGTTATTAAAAAGAATAAGAGACTTTTTATACTCTAAAAATGTTGGTCTTACTTAAAAATGCGCACATTTAGTTGTATTCAGTGTTAAGAAATATGATATGGCTCTCACGGAAATACATTTTGAAATATTTGGCTTTCATGGCTCTCTCAGCCAAAAAGGTTCCCGACCCCTGGATTAGTCGATGTCAACCTTGGATGAAATTATGCACCAGTCTTCTCCACTCTCCTCTTTCCATCACTCTATCTCCTCGCTCAGCTAATGTTTGCCTTTGTCATCCTTTTCGAGGTTTCCCCTCACCTTTTCCAAGCATGATGTCTTTACCTAAGTGGTTGTTTCTTTTCATGACATGGCCAAAGTAACCTAGCTGTTGTTTAATGATCCAGTCTAATTTTTAAGATTCTGCGCCCAAACCATAACTCAAAGGCAAGTATTTCTTGTGAGTCTTGTTTTTTCAGTGTCCAACTTTCCCATCCATAAGTTGCTATGATTAATATTAAAGTTTTGATCTTGGTGCTTAGAACAATGTGGTTGCTCCTCAGCATATTTTAATCAGTGATGATTTGGCCATTGTTAGTCTTCTTTTGATTTCCTTTTGAACACCTACCATCTTCATCAGAACTCTCTGATGTGAGACTTATATTATCCACTACTAAATATTCATATTTACATCTTGTTGAGCAATGTCAAAGTTAATTATTGGGGCGTTGACTCACTAGACCAGTAAACATTTAATAATGTCACGGCCCAGACACACACTAGTGTGCAATCATCTGTGAGCTCCGCTGAGCGCACCTCCAAGTGGGCTCGCGCGCGCGACACTCAAGATGCTGGGGGAATCTGCTTTCTATCTGCAATCAACACACCTGGTATTGATGAGAGGGACGACTACTTAAACCACCGCTACCAGAGATCCCGTGCCGGAACGTAGTCTTCTGTACCGTAAGCCAATAACCCAGCTTTATGCTCTCTCTCTCTCTGCATTTTCCCCTCCGTGATTAATTGTTCTTCCTTATCGTCATTCCCAGCAATCTGCCTTCGTCCCCGCGTGATTGAGCTGTGCACCTCGACTTCCCTTTTGGACTTTGGACTGCCACCCTCAATCCTCTACCCCTCACATGGCCACAGATTCTGAAGCCTCTCTCTCGCCCTGGATCATCTGCCTGCCCCACGGACTGCCTTCTTGCCTTGTTCCTTCTCCTCCCTTCAAAATTTGGTAAAACACTACAGCTGATGACACACACACTTTGGACCTAGTCACACTCCATTTCCCACTTTTTAATTTATAGTATTTTTTTTAATTATAAGACATGCACCTGGGGATAGGTTGATTGGCAACAAAAAATTGGCCCTAGTGTGTGAATGTGAGTGTGAATGTTGTCTGTCTATCTGTGTTGGCCCTACGATGAGGGGGCGACTTGTCCAGGGTGTAGCCCGCCTTCCGCCCGATTGTAGCTGAGATAGGCGCCAGCGCCCCCCGCGATCCCAAAAGGGAATAAGCGGTAGAAAATGGATGGATGGATGGATATTGTACCATATGTTGTACCCCCTTGTGCCTGTGCCGTCAACTCCCTCCTGCATAAATAACACATAAATGATCTCTTTGCTATGACAGGCCACTGTAACCAGGTGGTGCCTTCAGGTTTGTCAGCTGGAATGTTAAGGGAGTCAAATTCCCACATTAAACAAAACTAAGTATACAATCACCTTAAACAACTGAATGCTAAAATTGTCTTTCTCAACCCAACTTTACCTTTCCACCTTCTCATACATAAATCTGTTCCGTGTTCAATGTCGACAGTTATATCGGATCCAAACGGCAGATAGGTCATTGTCATGGGAAGCAATGGTCGCAACAATTTGACTGTAGCTAATATTCATTGTCCTTACTGGGATAACGAATATTTTTTTTCGAAAAGTTGTTTGCCGTCTAAACTTAAACTCTACCCATCTTGTCCTTGGAGGTGATTTTAATTACTGCCTAAACCTGCCCTTCTAATACAAATCCCCACCCTTCAAAACCAGCCCGAATCATCCAGACCTTTATGGAGCTGTATGGCATTTCAGATCCTTGGCGCTTACTTAACCCCAATGCCAAACAGTTTTCCTTTTTCCTCTCATTATTATGTTACTTTCTCTTGAATAGACTTATTTCTTCTTGACAATAGACTAGGTTTGTCTCGATACCGATATTTTGGTACCGATACCAATATGTTTTCGATACTTCGAACACAAAAAATGGCATTATTGGCTTTATTTTACCAACAATTCTTAAGGTAAATTAAACATTTTTTCATAGTTTCTTACAAATATCATCCCTGCAGGACGAGGAATAGCTAAACATGTTTCATAACACACCGTAACTCACGGGCATCACCGCTAATGACACCGTTCCTGAATGTGAACAAATGCCATGGGTTGATCGACTGTAATGATCCCAAGTACAGGAGCGTATATAGTCGATCACATCAATATTTTTTAGCATCACAAAATCTATTTTCGTTTTTTTTTTTTATGTTATGTTTATAAACTCAGGAATTATGTCCCTGGACACATGAGGACTTTGAATATGACCAAAGTATGATCCTGTAACGCAGGGGTCGGGAACCTTTTTGGCTGAGAGAGCCAAGAAGCCAAATATTTTAAAATGTATTTCCCCAAGAGCCATATCATATCTTTTTTAACACTGAACACAACTAAACGCGTGCATTTTTAAGTAAGACCAATAGTTCCAGAGTATAGTAGGTCTCTTATTCTTTGTAATAACATTGTTATTCTGAAGCTAACTGTGGAGGGGGCGTGGCCAGCAGCAAAGCGGGATGTTGCCAGGACCGGCCTCGAAATCAGCGACAGGTGCGTAATCACCTGTCGCTCTGTTATAAGCAGCAGCCAGGAGGAGAGACAGGGTTGGGGCTGGAGCCAGAGCGCGAGTGAGGACGAAAGAGAAAAAGACAATTGCAGTAAAGCAACTGAGAGAAAAATAAAATAAAACAATATTGTAACCCTAAAACAGGCTATTGGTGGTCTGAAGAACCCCCAGGAAGGCAAACCCAACACTAACCAATAATAAATAAATTACTTCTTACCATTAACGCAACTTCTTGAACACAAAAATGCATGAGAATGTTTTATATTTTGAATGTTATTTTTAACACTGTGATTACAAGTGGAATTATTCATTACTTATCGTGTTGAGCAATATCAGCTCAGATTTATCCGAGAGCCAGATGCAGTCATCAAAAGAGCCACATCTGGCTCTAGAGCCACAGGTTCCCTACCCCTGCTGTAACGACTTGGTATCGGATTTGATACCTAAATTTATGGTATCATCCAAAACTAATGCAAAGCATCTAAACAACAAAAGTGTGGATAGAACATGTTAGAAGAGAAAATAAGCAGATATTGACAGTAAATGAACAAGTAGATTATGAGCCTTTGTTTGCTTACTAGAGACATGTCTTGTATGTTCACTATTTTATTTAAAGACAAAACTTGCAATAAGGAACAGATGTTTAATGTACCCTAACATCTTTTGTTAAAATAATGCAAATAATGACATTTTTTGTGTTCCCCTTTATTTAGAAAAAGTACAGAAAAGTATCGAAATATATTTTGGTGCCGGTATCGGGACCATAATATTTGTACCGGGACAACAGTAGCGTCTGCTTGTAAGTACTCTGTGATTGTGTGCTGCCGAACGGTCCTGTAAAAAAAAAATATATTGCAAACTGGTACTTTTTAAATGGAGTATAGTACCGTTTTTGATTCATTAGTACTGCGATTAGATGTTAGGGTACAGATGTTTAATGTACGCTAACATCTTTTGTTATAATAAAGCTAATAATGACATTTTTTGTGTTCCCCTTTATTTAGAAAAGTACAGTAAAGTATCGAAATATATTTTGGTGCCGGTATTGGGACCAAAATATTGGTACCGGGACAACAGTAGCGTCTGCTTGTAAGTACTCTGTGATTGTGTGCTGCCGAACGGTCCTGCAAAAAAAAAAAAATATTGCAAACTGGTACTTTTTAAATGGAGTATAGTACCGTTTTTGATTCATTAGTACTGCAATTAGATGTTACGGTACAGATGTTTAATGTACGCTAACATCTTTTGTTATAATAAAGCTAATAATGACATTTGTTGTGTTCTCCTTTATTTTAAAAAAGTACCGAAAATTACAGAAAAGTATCAAAATATATTTTGGTGCTGGTATCGGGACCATAATATTGGTATCGGGACAACAGTAGCGTCTGCTTGTAAGTACTCTGTGATTGTGTGCTGCCGAACGGTCCTGCAAAAAAAAAATATTGCAAACTGGTACTTTTTAAATGGAGTATAGTACCGTTTTTGATTCATTAGTACTGCGATTAGATGTTAGGGTACAGATGTTTAATGTACCCTAACATCTTTTGTTAAAAAAATGCTAATAATGACATTTTTTGTGTTCCCCTTTATTTAGAAAAGTACAGTAAAGTATCGAAATATATTTTGGTGCCGGTATGGGGACCAAAATATTGGTACCGGGACAATAGTAGCGTCTGCTTGTAAGTACTCTGTGATTGTGTGCTGCCGAACGGTCCTGCAAAAAAAAAATATTGCCAACTGGTACTTTTTAAATGGAGTATAGTACCGTTTTTGATTCATTAGTACTGCGATTAGATGTTAGGGTACAGATGTTTAATGTACCCTAACATCTTTTGTTAAAATAATGCTAATAATGACATTTTTTGTGTTCCCCTTTATTTAGAAAAGTACTGAAAAGTACAGAAAAGTATCGAAATATATTTTGGTGCCGGTATCGGGACCAAAATATTTGGTACCGGGACAATAGTAGCGTCTGCTTGTAAGTACTCTGTGATTGTGTGCTGCCGAACGGTCCTGTAAAAAAAAAAAAATATTGCAAACTGGTACTTTTTAAATGGAGTATAGTACCGTTTTTGATTCATTAGTACTGCGATTAGATGTTAGGGTACAGATGTTTAATGTACCCTAACATCTTTTGTCATAATAAAGCTAATAATGACATTTTTTGTGTTCTCCTTTATTTTAAAAAAGTACCGAAAATTACAGAAAAGTATCGAAATATATTTTGGTGCTGGTATCGGGACCATAATATTGGTATCGGGACAACAGTAGCGTCTGCTTGTAAGTACTCTGTGATTGTGTGCTGCCGAACGGTCCTGCAAAAAAAAAATATTGCAAACTGGTACTTTTTAAATGGAGTATAGTACAGTTTTTGATTCATTAGTACTGCGATTAGATGTTAGGATACAGATGTTTAATGTACCCTAACATCTTTTGTTAAAATAATGCTAATAATGACATTTTTTGTGTTCCCCTTTATTTAGAAAAGTACCAAAAAGTACAGAAAAGTATCAAAATATATTTTGGTGCCGGTATCGGGACCATAATATTGGTATCGGGACAACAGTAGCGTCTGCTTGTAAGTACTCTGTGATTGTGTGCTGCCGAACGGTCCTGTAAAAAAAAAAAATATTGCAAACTGGTACTTTTTAAATGGAGTATAGTACCGTTTTTGCTTCATTAGTACTGCGATTAGATGTTAGGGTACAGATGTTTAATGTACCCTAACATCTTTTGTTATAATAAAGCTAATAATGACATTTTTTGTGTTCCCCTTTATTTAGAAAAGTACAGTAAAGTATCGAAATATATTTTGGTGCCGGTATTGGGACCAAAATATTGGTACCGGGACAACAGTAGCGTCTGCTTGTAAGTACTCTGTGAGTGTGTGCTGCCGAACGGTCCTGCAAAGAAAAAATATTGCAAACTGGTACTTTTTAAATGGAGTATAGTACCGTTTCTGATTCATTAGTACTGCGATTAGATGTTAGGGTAAAGATGTTTAATGTACCCTAACATCTTTTGTTGTAATAAAGCTAATAATGACATTTTTTGTGTTCCCCCTTTATTTAAAAAAGTACCGAAAATTACTGAAAAGTATCGAAATATATTTTGGTGCTGGTATCGGGACCATAATATTGGTATCGGGACAACAGTAGCGTCTGCTTGTAAGTACTCTGTGATTGTGTGCTGCCGAACGGTCCTGTAAAAAAAATAAATATATTTCAAACTGGTACTTTTTAAATGGAGTATAGTACCGTTTTTGCTTCATTAGTACTGTGATTAGATGTTAGGGTACAGATGTTTAATGTACCCTAACATCTTTTGTTATAATAAAGCTAATAATGACATTTTTTGTGTTCCCCTTTATTTAGAAAAGTACAGTAAAGTATCGAAATATATTTTGGTGCCGGTATTGGGACCAAAATATTGGTACCGGGACAACAGTAGCGTCTGCTTGTAAGTACTCTGTGAGTGTGTGCTGCCGAACGGTCCTGCAAAGAAAAAATATTGCAAACTGGTACTTTTTAAATGGAGTATAGTACCGTTTTTGATTCATTAGTACTGCGATTAGATGTTAGGGTACAGATGTTTAATGTACCCTAACATCTTTTGTTATAATAAAGCTAATAATGACATTTTTTGTGTTCCCCTTTATTTAGAAAAGTACCGAAAAGTACAGAAAAGTATCGAAATATATTTTGGTGCCGGTATCGGGACCAAAATATTGGTATCGGGTCAACAGTAGCGTCTGCTTGTAAGTACTCTGTGATTGTGTGCTGCCGAACGGTCCTGTAAAAAAAAAAAATATTGCAAACTGGTACTTTTTAAATGGAGTATAGTACCGTTTTTGGTTCATTAGTACTGCGATTAGATGTTAGGGTACAGATGTTTAATGTACCCTAACATCTTTTGTTATAATAAAGCTAATAATGACATTTTTTGTGTTCCCCTTTATTTAAAAAAGTACCGAAAATTACAGATAAGTATCGAAATATATTTTGGTGCCGGTATCGGGACCATAATATTGGTATCGGGACAACAGTAGCGTCTGCTTGTAAGTACTCTGTGATTGTGTGCTGCCGAACGGTCCTGTAAAAAAAAAAAAATATTGCAAACTGGTACTTTTTAAATGGAGTATAGTACCGTTTTTGATTCATTTGTACTGCGATTAGATGTTAGGGTACAGATGTTTAATGTACCCTAACATCTTTTGTTATAATAAAGCTAATAATGACATTTTTTGTGTTCCCCTTTATTTAGAAAAGTACCGAAAAGTACCGAAAAGTATCGAAATATATTTTGGTGCCGGTATCGGACCAAAATATTGGTACCGGGACAACAGTAGCGTCTGCTAGTAAGTACTCTGTGATTGTGTGCTGCCGAACGGTCCTGCAAAAAAAAAATATTGCAAACTGGTACTTTTTAAATGGAGTATAGTAACGTTTTTGATTCATTAGTACTGCGATACCGCGCTAGTACCGGTATACCGTGCAACCCTACGATAGACTAAGCTTCATTCTACTCTTGCTCTTATGGTTCAATAGTTATTTCTGATCATGCAACGGTTGTTGTGGACATCTCCCTCCCAGGCAGGCCAATATGTCACACTGTCCCTGGTGCCTCATTCCCTCTTTGCTCCGTGAGTCAGATTTATTTCGTCTATTAATAACAGTATCGACTTGTTCACCTCAACCAACGCGAGTGAAGAGGTGTCCGCATCAACAATTTGGGAAACATGCAAGGCTGATCTTCATGGGCAGGAACTTTCCTAATCTGCCTACACGGTTTGGGCGCACCCCACTGATCAACTTAAAATTCTCAGTTTATTTGCTTAACATTGCACAATCCGAAGCATGATAGTGGCAGATATAAATTGAATTATATTATTACTTTAGTATTTTTTTTTTTTCTTGGGGTTTATGTAGACTGACCATATGTCCTCTTTCCCCCGGACATGTCCTCTTTAGCAGGACTATCCGGGGTGTCCGGACGGGGTTTCTTAAATACCTCAAATGTCTAGTGTTTTATGTAAAGGTTGCGTGTACGTAGAATGTTAAGAGGGGTTAAAAACAAAACAAATTGTGAAGGTGTGCACACGCAGCAACATTCGTGAGGGAGGGGCAGAGACAGAGAGAGCAAGAGAAAGCGGTATTGGATTGATTGTCAATCAAGGCATACTTGCCATACAGGTCACACTGGGGGTGGCCGTATAAACGTTATTAACACGGTAACAAATATGCGCCACACTGTGAACCCACACCAAACAAGAATGACAAACACATTTCGGGAGAACATCCGCACCGAAACACAACAGAATAAATACCCAGAACCCCTTGCAACATCGACTCTTCCGGGATGCTACAATGTACACCCCCACCGCCCCCCAGCCCCCACCTCAACCCCGATTACGTCACATCAAATATTCATCTCTGGAAAATATTTTTGGTGGAATATTTTACATGTTGGCCATAAAAAAACATAGTTTTGTTTGACAAAAAAGGCAGATAACAAACACACAAAAAACAACATAAAAAAAATAAATAAAACATTTTGAAATCAGAAATAAATCTGAAGTTGATGTAGGCTCCAGAGATGTAAGCGTTAAATATAAAATGTATGTATGCCCTGGCACACCATTATCATCATTTCATGACCCAAGCAAAACACTTTTTACACTTTTATACTGAAATAAATACACATACAACTTATTGAATAAAAACATAGAAAAAACTACCAGCAGCGGTAAAGTTTAGATCCATGAAGGAATAAAGAAAGTGAATGAATGTTTATAACTGAAAAATCTTTACATATGCATACATATTTCTCTTCTTTTTATATTATTTCCTTTAATGAATGAAGTAACATTAATGACAACCTTTTTCCAAAACACAATATATAATGTGAGATATAACAGGACAATACATACGTTTATCATTTGTTTTAAAAACGCTTACAAAAAGTGGGACCCCAAAAATCTACTGTGGGACCTAATTTTTTGTCACAGGTTTTGGTGTCGAACTCCAAGATGCAGAGAAGGAGGCAGGCATTTGGTAAGTAAACATGATTTAATTAAATACTAAGACAAAAACAAAACCAAAAGGGTACAAACAAAAAGTGCGCACATGGGCGGAATAACAAACTAAGGGTCTTTAGCATAGAAGCTAGCAAGAAACAAAAAAGGACCTAGCGTGGAAGCTAGCGGGTGGCAAACAGGAAAAACTGGAAATGGCTAATGCTAACAGAAACAGCTTACCACTACGACGACAAGGACAAAATGTAGCACGACAGATAGTAGCTGTAACAAAAGGACACGACAAGAGCGACATGTGGCAACGACAATACAAATGACAATACAACGATCCAGCAACTGACAAAAGACAAAGCAGGTACAAATAGGAGCGGGCTGATTGGCAACAGGTGTGGCCAGGTGCCAATTAGCCGCAGCTGAGGAGGAACACAGCACTCAGGGAACACGACAGGAAGCTGACAAAATAAGAGCACTAGACAGGAACTGAGGACAAGAAATACTAAACACAGAGGAAACAGACAAATGCAGAAGAAAAAACTAAAACATAGACAAACTGTCAGGGGAAAGCCTGACATTTTTATGACTTGATGGGGTCCCTGGGACCCCATTTTGAAAATTCCTAGCGCAAACACTGATGTCAACAGAGGAGAAAAAAATGCTTTTTGAAATGAATATTGTCAGAAAAATTATGTGTAAATTATCAAATAAAACCGTGTATTACATTGTGTTCCTGACGAGAAAACAAAAGGCTGAAGCTTCCCAAGAAGAATGTTGGACTTTCCAGGTGGACAAATGGCAGAATTTGACCAACTTCCACAGGAACCCTTTCAATTATTTTTACGAACTCTTTCTTTGTTCTATTTTATGGGACCCTCTTTGAATAATTTTATGGGACTTTCTTTGAAGTGTTCGGGAACCGAAGGCAAAGCTAGTCACGACCCACTTCCTTGAGGAAGCAGCTGCAGGAAGGAAGGGGGTGAAAATCAAATAAAGAAAGAGGAGCACGGTCTTGGGTCAGAGCATGGTGCAGAAACTGTACAAGGTGTACAGAGGCCATGTCTCTCCTCGGATCCGAGTCCAAATTTAATTCTGTCTCTGTTTGATTCTTTGCCTTGTTTAATAGATGTCATCAATGTTTGAACCTGACAAATATATTGACCCCCCGCGACCCCGAACGGGACAAGCGGTAGAAAATGGATGGATGGATGAATAATATTTATAAAGCAAGTTCAAGTAAGGCACCAGCGCCCCCAACGACCCCAAAGGGAATAAGCGTTAGGGAATGGATGGATGGAAGTTCAAGTATCATTGGCAAATTTTCACCTAGTCCCAACCTTGGCCTGCTGCCCGCCTTGGGTGTCCTCTTTTTGGGATTTCAGAATATGGTCAGCCTAGGTTTAAATATATATATATATATATATATATATATATATATATATATATATATATATATATATATACACACATACAGTGGGGCAAAAAAGTATTTAGTCAGCCAGCGATTGTGCAAGTTCTCCCACTTAAAATGATGACAGAGGTCTGTAATTTTCACCATAGGTACACTTCAACTGTGAGAGACAGAATGTGAAAAAAAATCCAGAAACTCACATTGTAGGAATTTTAAAGAATTTATTTGTAAATTATGGTGGAAAATAAGTATTTGGTCAACCATTCAAAGGAGGTTTTGCCTCAAAATCTCACGATACATGGCCGCATTCATTCTTTCCTTAACACGGATCAATCGTCCTGTCCCCTTAGCAGAAAAACAGCCCCAAAGCATGATGTTTCCACCCCCATGCTTCACAGTAGGTTTGGTGTCCTTGGGATGCAACTCAGTATTCTTCTTCCTCCAAACACGACGAGTTGAGTTTATACCAAAAAGTTATATTTTGGTTTCATCTGACCACATGACATTCTCCCAATCCTCTGCTGTATCATCCATGTATCCATTTTGGTATAAACTCAACTTGTCGTGTTTGGAGGAAGAAGAATACTGAGTTGCATCCCAAGAACACCATACCTACTGTGAAGCATGGGGGTGGAAACATCATGCTTTGGGGCTGTTTTTCTGCTAAGGGGACAGGACGATTGATCCGTGTTAAGGAAAGAATCGTGAGATTTTGAGCCAAAACCTCCCATCAGTGAGACCAAATACTTATTTTCTACCATAATTTACTAATAAATTCTTTAAAATTCCTACAATGTGAATTCCTGGATTTCTTTTTCACATTCTGTCTCTCACAGTTGAAGTGTACCTATGTTGAAAATTACAGACCTCTGTCATCATTTTAAGTGGGAGAACTTGCACAATCGGTGGCTGACTAAATACTTTTTTGCCCCAACTGCGATCCGGCCCTCAATGAAAACAAGTTTGACACCCCTGACTTAAGGGAATGATTCAAACAAATTCCATCGATTAGTTTTGGTGTCTGGCGTCACATGTCTTCCATATGAAAGAACATCTCGCATTACGTATTTTCATGCAACTGGTTCGTTCCGGACGCATCCTCACAACACCATAGCGCCCCTAAGAGCGCACCTTCAGCGTGCTAAAAGTAGGTTCTAGAATACCCTTAAATATAGCTCAGGAAAGGTAGTATATATTATATTTATGAGCTGCATGACAAAACAGCACAGGTTGAATCATATGATGCCACAATTGTGGAGGGAAAGGGAAATGAGTATCTCCATGGTGACACCCAAAAACCTCATTTAAATAGGACTGTCTGCATCAATCGTACAAGCAGTCTTAGTAGACCACGCCACACGCCCACTATTAGTATGTGCATTTTTTTTTTAAATTTGCAAACACAATTTGGCACGTGTTTTTGGGGATTTTAGTAGATCAAGCTCTTAGTTCAAGCCATCACATGTTGACTGAAAGTATTCCAAGCACACGCCGGACTATATTTAGTGTGATTGTTGCCACCTCACCACAGCAACAGCATCACTGGCCAGCAGAGAAGGCATGTCTAGGACCACGTAGTACGCCACGTTGGTCAGCAGGTAGATGATGGTCACTATGGGCATGGAGATGGCGATGGCGAGCGGTAGATTCCTGTAGGACCAGTAGAACACAATAAAATGATTCAAATTGGCATGTTATCTATTTAATTTTTTTAAAAGGGGAACATTATCACCAGAGCTATGTAAGCGTCAATACATACCTTGATGGTGCAGAAAAAAGAACATATACAGTATTTTTTTAACCGATTTCCGAACTCTAAATGGGTGAATTTTGGCGAATTAAACGCCTTTCTATTTATCGCTCTCGGAGCGATGACGTCTGGGAGCCAGAAAATTACAAACAGGAGCTCAGCGTGTAAGCTAACAGGTAGCAAACAGGCAAACAGAAGTCGTGCTTGTATAATGAAAAATAAAACGGAAGCAGGGAACAAAAAACCGTAAGCTACATACATCAACTGAAATCTGCGTTCAAAAGACTCCAGCTTATTAGTGATTCCTAGAGCCCAAAAAAAGTCTGCGGGCTATAGAGCGTTTTCCGTTCGGGCTCCAGTACTCTGGAATGCCCTCCCGGTGACAGTTCGAGATGCTACCTCAGTAGAAGCATTTAAGTCTCACCTTAAAACTCATCTGTATACTCTAGCCTTTAAATTGACCTCCTTTTTAGACCAGTTGATCTGCCGCTTCTTTTCTTTTTTCTCCTATGCCCCCCCTCTCTACGCTGCTGATCCGCCTCCGCTTGAGATGGTCTCCTGTGGACGGGACTCTCGCTGCTGTCTTGGATCCGCTTGAACTGAACTCTCGCGGCTGTGTTGGAGCCACTATGGATTGAACTTTCACAGTATCATGTTAGACCCGCTCGACATCCATTGCTTTCGGTCCCCTGGGGGGGGGGGATTGCCCACATCTGAGGTCCTCTCCAAGGTTTCTCATAGTCAGCATTGTCACTGGCGTCCCACTGGATGTGAATTCTCCCTGCCCACTGGGTGTGAGTTTTCCTTGCCCTTTTGTGGGTTCTTCCGAGGATGTTGTAGTCGTAATGATTTGTGCAGTCCTTTGAGACATTTGTGATTTGGGGCTATATAAATAAACATTGATTGATTGATTGAATATAGCTTACCGCTACGCTGCAAAGACAAGGTACGACACGACAGGAGCGATAACACATCACAAGAGCGACTAGACGTGACATCTACAAGACAATACAATGATCCAGCAACTGACACAAGACAAAGCAGGTACAAATAGGAGCGGGCTGATTGGCAACAGGTGTGGCCAGGTGCCAATCAGCCGCAGCTGAGGAGGAACACAGCACTCAGGGAACATGACAGGAAGCTGACAAAATAAGAGCACAAGACAGGAACTAAAGACAGGAGATACTAAACACAGGAAACAGACAAATGCAGAGGAAAAATCTAAAACATAGACAAATGTCAGGGGAAAGCCTGACAGAATGGCCTCAAAACACATTTTAAGATATTCAAGACTCGACTGCTGTCTGGTGGATTATTATTCTTAAACCACCCTAAAAAAATTTGCAGTGACTTTTGTTTTATTTTTTTTACCAAAAAATTCTGAATAATTCAACATATATATGCCAGAATATGAGCTTGAATAAATAATACAAAACCTAAAACCAGTGAAGTTGGCACGTTGTGTAATTCGTAAATAAAAACAATATACAATGATTTCGAAATCCTTTTCAACTTAAACTCAAATGAATAGACTGCAAATACAAGATTTTTAATGTTCGAACTGAGAAACTTCATGTTTTTTTTGCAAATAGTCATTAATTTAGAAATCAATGGCAGCAACACATTGCAAAAAGTTGGCACGGGGGCATTTTTACCACTGTGTTGCATGGCCTTTCCTTTGACGTCAACGCCATTTTCTCCACCACATTACACGCTGCAAGTCGAATTAGCTCTGTTATTTTCCGTTTTTTCGACTGTTTTCCGGTACCTTGGAGACATCATGCCTCGTCGGTGTGTTGTCGGAGGGTGTAACAACACGATCAGGGACGAATTCAAGTTGATTTACGTGGAGTGTGCATCGATTAGCACGGCATGCTAATCGATGCTAACATGCTATTTAGGCTAGCTCACTGGTTCTTAACCTTGTTAGAGGTACCGAACCCCACCACCATTCACCGAACCCTTCTTTAGTGAAAATTAAAATGTTTTTTAAAATGATTGTATTGTACCTGTTCCTGCGATGAGGTGGCGACTTGTCCAGGGTGTACCCTGCCTTCCGCCCGATTGTAGCTGAGATAGGCGCCAGCGCCCCCCGCAACCCCGAAAGGGAATAAGCGGTAGAAAATGGATGGATGGCATTGAATTTGTTATTTAGTCAGGTTTGGACGGAGGCTCCGTCGAACCCCTGAGGCCGACTGACCGAACCCCTAGGGTTCGATCGAACCCAGGTTAAGAACCACTGGGCTAGCTGTATGTACACATTGCATCGTTATGCCTCATTTGTAGCTATATTTGCATCCAGCCTTTCCCTCCATCCACATTTAATGCCAAACAAACACATACTAATCGACGGATTTAAGTTGCTCCAGTGTCAAGAGATGCGAAAGTCCCTCGTTTGGTTTTTACCGGCGATGCTACGACAGAGATGGCACAGAGATGGCTAGAATTTCTGGATATCCTGCGACACTCAAAGTGGATGCATTCCCAACGATAAAGTCAACAACTGTTGATGTTATTGACTTATGTGCTAATCAGACATATTTGGTTGCGGCATGACTGCCAGCTAATCGATGCTAACATGCTATTTAGGCTAGCTGTATGTACATTTGTAGCTGTATTTGCATCCAGCGTTTCCTTCCACCCACATTTAAGGCCAAACAAACACTTACCAATCGACGGATTTAGGTTGATCCAGTGTCACAAGATGCGAAACTTCCGATTGTTTGTCTGCACATTTTACCGGCGATGCTAAGGCAAACATGGCCGAAATGCGTCAATAGCTATTCGCTCAATAGCTTCAGTTTCTTCTTCAATTTTGTTTTCGCTATCTGCCTCCATACTCCAACCATCCGTTTCAATACATGCGTAATCTGTTGAATCGCTTAATCCGCTGAAATCCGAGTCCGAATCCGAGCTAATGTCGCTATATCTTGCTGTGCTATCCACCATTTGTTTGTATTGCCATCGCTATGTGACATCACAGGGAAATCAGGCACTTCAAAGCTTTTTTTAGGGATATTCCGGGACGGGTAAAATTTTGAAAAAAACTTCGAAAAACAAAATAAGCCACGGGGAACTGATTTTTATTGGTTTTAACCCTTCTGAAATTGTGATAATGTTCCCCTTTAAGAATTTAAGTTTTTAATTATTTGACGCATAATAGACTTTAGAGATGCGCGGATAGGCAATTATATCATCCGCATCTGCATCTCCAAAGTCGTCATCCACCCGCCGTCCACCCGGACCAACATTTTATCAGGACCGTACCCGCCCGCCAACCGCCCGCTGAAATACATCAGAGGTTGTCCGCCTTTACCACTCACAGAGCTATTTAAACCTGTTTCACAGAGTAATGATGACAATTGGAGCCGCTAACGTTCCCGCGACTATCCAATAACATTCATCCTGATTACAACAATATGGGCGTGCTGTGAAGCCATTGCCTTAGACATCTTCAACATGTACACACCGATTATTATTCCGTCAACATGTTGTGTGCAGCTTCCGAAATTACACGTTCAAGATTGAAAGACATACTAGGTGATACAGAGTACACTGATGGTTGTGATATAAACAACTTTAACACTTACTGATATACGCCACGCTGTGAAGCCACACCCAACAAGATTGACAAACACATTTCGGGAGAACATCCTCTCAGTAACACAACATAAACGCAACACAACAAATACCCATAATCCTTTGTATCTGTGAGACTTCCTGAATATATTTTACACCCCCGCGCCCCCAACCCCGCCCACCTTACTGACGCACGGGGGGGGTTGCGGGGTGTATAAAATAGTCAAGAAGTGAGCTCAACGTAAAGCCGCTGCTCCTCCACATCGAGAGGAGCCAGATGAAGTGGTTTGGGCATCTGGTCAGGATGCCACCCGAACGCCTCCCTAGGGATGTGTTTAGGGCACGTCCAGCTGGTAGGAGGCCACGGGGAAGACCCAGGACACGTTGGGAAGACTATGTCTCCCGGCTGGCCTGGGATCCCCCGGGAAGAGCTAGACGAAGTGGCTGGAGATAGGGAAGTCTGGGCTTCCCTGCTTAGGCTGCTGCCCCCGCGACCCGACCTCGGATAAGCGGAAGATGATGGATGGATGGATGGATCGTTTCATGAATACAAAGGATTCTGGGTATTTGTTGTGTTGCGTTTATGTTGTGTTACTGTGAGGATGTTCTCCCGAAATGTTGTTGTCGTTCTTAATTGGTGTGGCTTCACAGCGTGGCGCATATTACTAAGAGTGTTAAAATTGTTTATATCACAACCATTAGTGTACTCTGTGTCACCCAGTATGCCTTGCAGTCGTGTGCGTGTGCCACACAACATGATGCCGGACTGACAAGCAGATCGTACACGTTGTAGTAGGCGACAAAGCCAATGGCTTTATAGCACGCCCTAATACTTATTATCTGGGTGACTGCCGGCAGTCATTCAGGAGAATAATAGCGTCTTATTGTCTTTTTCGCTTTACGACACGGGTCTTAAATGGCACCTTGAATGGCAAAGAATACCGATCCCAGAACCATGCATATCAAATATTTCCGGATGGTTCAACCGCCACCCGCCCGAATCTAATTAAAATCTATTTTTTCGTCATGTCAACCACCCGATCCGCGGTTTATCCGCGGACTCCACGGATGAAACCGCAAACCGCGCATCTCTAATAGAATTAGACAAAATTTAATGAGCCACACAATAAAGTGTGTTATCCACATTACCTCTCTGGATTCTGAATCTCCTCTGTGACAAAGTTAAGCGTGTCCCAGCCCGAATAGGAGAACAGTGCGGAGTAGAGAGCCAAGGCTATGGCTCCGGGATCCGTGGAGGATCCCTCAAACGGACTCTCAAAGCTCTTAGTCTCTCCTAGACAGAGACAAATTGAGGTTTAAAACTTGCAATGGAAGCTTATTCTTAATTTGTAATACTTCTACATTTGGTTTGTTGATGAAGTGCAACTTACCGCCCAATAATTTCAGAATTCCTACCATTATGATGAGGAGGAGGGATGAGAGCTTAGCGTAAGTGAAGATGTCCTGGATCAGGGTCCCCCACTTCACGTAGGCACAGTTGATGTAGATGAGCATGCCTGGAGGAGCCACAATAGAAGCACAAAATATTAACATCAAGTGGCTAAAAACACAACAGCTATCATAAGACTAGAATGAGTGCGTATGCAGACAACACGCTGTGTTTAGGGCCCCGTGATCTGTTTGGGGCCCCATTTTGCTTGTAAAAAGTCAATGAATGAATGACGGGGCGCTTCATATTCAGTAAGGAAGGACTCCATTCCTGGGTGAATCTCGCGTGAGAGGAAAAGGAGCGGCTAATCATTTTGCAATGCGGTCTTCTGAAAATGATGGAAAGCGCCATTAATGATGCTGTCAAATATGGAATGTGTCATGGTCATTTGGTGACGAACCCAAAGGTGCAGGGCTGGAGGCAGGCATGGAATGAGAAAACATGATTTAATTAAATACTAAGACAAAAACAAAACCAAAAGCGTACAAACACAAAGCGCGCACGAGGCGGATAATCAAACAAAAAGGAGCTAGCCTGGGAGCTAGAAAATAACGAACAGGAGCTTAGCGTGGAAGATAACGGGTAGCAAACAGGCAAACAGAAGTCGTACTTGTATAATGAAAAATAAAACGGAAGCAGGGAACAAAAAACAGTAAGCTACAAACATCAACTGAATATAGCTTACCGCTACGCTGCAAAGACAAGGTACGACACGACAGGAGCGATAACACATCACAAGAGCGACTAGACGTGACATCTACAAGACAATACAATGATCCAGCAACTGACACAAGACAAAGCAGGTACAAATAGGAGCGGGCTGATTGGCAACAGGTGTGGCCAGGTGCCAATCAGCCGCAGCTGAGGAGGAACACAGCATGCAGGGAACAAGACAGGAAGCTGACAAAATAAGAGCACTAGACAGGAACTAAAGACAGGAGATACTAAACACAGGAAACAGACAAATGCAGAGGAAAAAACTAAAACATAAACAAACTGTCAGGGGAAAGCCTGACAGAATGGCCTCAAAACACATTTTAAGATATTCAAGACTCGACTGCCGTCTGGCGGATTATTATTCTTAAGCCACCCTAAAAAATTTGCAGTGAAGTTTGTTTTATTTTTTTACCAAAAAATTCTGAAAATTTCAACATATATATGCCAGAATATGAGCTTGAATAAATAATACAAAACCTAAAACCAGTGAAGTTGGGACGTTGTGTAATTCGTAAATAAAAACAATATACAATGACTTGCAAATCCTTTTCAACTTAAACTCAAATGAATAGACTGCAAAGACAAGATTTTTAGTGTTCGAACTGAGAAACTTAATGGATTTGTTTTGCAAATAATCATTAACTTAGAATTCAATGGCAGCAACACATTGCAAAAAAGTTGGCACGGGGGCATTTTTACCACTGTGTTGCATGGCCTTTCCTTTTAATAACACTCTGCAAATGTTTGGGAACTGAGGAGACCAATTTTTGAAGCTTTCAGGTGGAATTCTTTCCCATTCTTGCTTGATGTACAGCTTAAGTTGTTCAACAGTCCGGGGTCTCAGTTGTGGTATTTTAGGCTTTATATTGCGCCACAAATTTTTAACGGGAGACAGGTCTGGACTACAGGAAGGCCAGTCTAGTACCCACACTATTTTACTACAAAATACACGCTGTTGTAACATATATATATGTATATATATATATATACATATATATCTTGGTTGGATATCCAGAGAATAGTACTGTATTCAATAACATGGCAAATTTTTGCATCCAGCACACCTTACAACAGTGGTAATAAAAGATGCAACCTTTGCTTAAAAGAGAAACTGTTTATTATATATCATCCAGACCTGTCATCCCTCAACAAGCGCAGTGAAATCATTTCAACATGCCGCCACAGACGGAAACACCTCCTAGGTAACACATGAGCCAACCACCACACCCTACGCCTGCCTGTACCCACCCACTCTGTGCCCTATATAAACCATTGTATGTGAATGCTTCCATTAAAATCTCCTGATGATTGAGGGAACCCCTCATGAAACAGTTCTGTAGAGATGAAGTAGTCTTGTGATTTTTCCCACACATACATATATATATATATATATATATATATATATATATATATATATATATATATATATACGGTACATGCCAAAACTTTGGACACACCTTCTCCTCATTCAATGCGTATTCTTTATTTTCATGACTATTTACGTTGTAGATTGTCACTGAAGGCATCAAAAGCATGAATTAACACATGTGGAGTTATGTACTCAAAAGGTAAAATAACTGAATACATGTTTTATATGTATTATTTTTGCTGATGATACAAGTCTGTACTGTTCTGGGCAAGACCTTGACCAACTCCTAGAGACTGTAGAGATTGAACTCCACATACTAAAGCAATGGTCTGATGCCAATAAACAATCAATTAACCTAAATAAAACAAAATATATAATTTTGGGAAATAGGAAAAATGACATACAGCGTCATATAAGAATTGATGATGTGGAGATAGAAAGGGTGTATTCAATAACATTTTTGGGAATCTTTATCGATGATAAATTAAATTGGAAACTGTACATACATATACTTAAGACAAAGATGGTAAAAGTTATTGCTGTGTTACATAAAATTAAAAACTCTGTAAATCAAAAGGCTCTTAACATGTTATATAATCCTTTCATACTCCCATATCTTAATTATTGCGTTAAAATCTGGGGTAACAATTACAAATCAAACTCTATATTCTTACTTCAAAAGAAAGCGATTAGGAATTGTCAATTATCAATCAGTCAATCAATGTTTATTTATATAGCCCTAAATCACAAATGTCTCAAAGGGCTGCACAAACCACTACGACTACGACATCCTCGGAAGAACCCACATAAGGGCCAGGAAAAGTTATACCCAGTGGGACGCCAGTGACAATGATGACTATAAGAACCTCGAGCGGGTCTAACATGATACTGTGAAAGTTCAATCCATAGTGGATCCAACACAACCGCGAGAGTTCAGCTCAAAGCGGATCCAAGACAGCAGCGAGAGTCCCGCCCACGGGAAACCATCCCAAGCGGAGTCGGATCAGCATCGTAGAGATGTCCCCAACCGATACAGGCGAGCGGTCCATTCTGGGTCCCGACTCTGGACAGCCAGTACTTCATCCATGGTCATCGGACCGGACCCCCTACACAAGGGAGGGGGGGGACAGAGGAGAAAAAGAAAAGAAGCGGCAGATCAACTGGTCTAAAAAGGAGGTCTATTTAAAGGCTAGAGTATACAAATGAGTTTTAAGGTGGGACTTAAATGCTTCTACTGAGGTGGCATCTCGAACTGTTACCGGGAGGGCATTCCAGAGTACTGGAGCCCGAACGGAAAACGCTCTATAGCCCGCAGACTTTTTTTGGGCTCTAGGAATCACTAATAAGCCGTAATCTTTTGAACGCAGATTACGTAAGTAGTAAAACCTTAAAGTCACATCTTAGGTGCACAGGAAGCCAGTGCAGGTGAGCCAGTACAGGCGTAATGTGATCAAACTTTCTTGTTCTTGTCAAAAGTCTAGCAGCCGCATTTTGTACCAACTGTAATCTTTTAATGCTAGACATGGGGAGACCCGAAAATAATACGTTACAGTAGTCGAGACTAATCATGCGAATTATCATGACCACACCAATGCTCTGTTCATTCAATTAAAAACATTAACACTGCACTATCTTATTGACCTCAATAATACTATTGTGGCTTACAAAGCTCATAACCACATGCTGCCTGGGTGTCTACAGGAGATGTTCAAACCCAGAAAGAATCCTTATGACCAAAAATAAGAACGAGCTTAAAAAGTAGATGTGTTTTTGTTGGAGGAGTTCAACTGTGGAACAGCTGGGATGATTCCTTCAAATATTCCAGTTCCATTCACACATTTAAAAAACACTTTAAGACCATTGTTTTAAAAAAAATATATCACTCTTGAATCAACATTGTGATTAATGTTGATTAATCACAATGAGGGGGGTATAGCTTGGTTGGTAGAGCGGCCGTGCCAGCAACTTGAGGGTTGCAGGTTCGATTCCCGCTTCCGCCATCCTGGTCACTGCCGTTGTGTCCTTGGGCAAGACACTTTACCCACCTGCTCCCAGTGCCACCCACACTGGTTTAAATGTAACTTAAATATTGGGTTTCACTATGTAAAGCGCTTTGAGTCACTAGAGGAAAGTGCTATATAAATATAATTCACTTCACTTCACATTAAAAACTAAACGTGGGATATAAATAATAATGGAAGTATAATTGATTGTATATATAGTATATAATTGGTGCAAAGGTTTAATACGTCCATCCATCCATCATCTTCCGCTTATCCGAGGTCGGGTCGCGGGGGCAGCAGCCTAAGCAGGGAAGCCCGGACTTCCCTCTCTCCAGCCACTTCGTCTAGCTCTTCCCGGGGGATCCCGAGGCGTTCCCAGGCCAGCCGGGAGACATAGTCTTCCCAACGTATCCTGGGTCTTCCCCGTGGCCTCCTACCAGCTGGGCGTGCCCTAAACACCTCCCTAGGGAGGCGTTCGGGTGGTTTAATACGTGTGCAAGGATATTTCACATGCCTTTACTGTGTTTATAATTGAACACAATTTGAATTGGGGCAGCATAGCTCGGTTGGTAGAGCGGCCATGAAAACAACTTGAGGGTTGCAGGTTCGATTCCCGCTTGTGCCATACTAGTTACTGCCGTTGTGTCCTTGGGCAAGACACTTTACCCACCTGCTCCCAGAGCCACCCACACTGGTTTAAATGTAACTTAGATATTGGGTGTCGCTATGTAAAGCACTTTGAGTCACTTGAGAAAAGCGCTATATAAATATAATTCACTATATAAATATAATTCACAACTACGTTAGGGTTGTGTATGATGTGTATTCACAATATGTTGTGCAAAATACATTTCAAAATTTTTGGAAGTTAATATTTATTTTGTACTTAACGTTGCTAATAGGGTTAGGCGCGATACGTTTTCAATACGAAGGAGCTGATCATAGATTTCCAGAAGAAAAAAAACATCCAACCACTGTACATAAATGGGGATTATGTGGAAAGGCATCCAGATCGAGGAAGACCTGTCGTGGAGTATGAACACCTCAGTGACCATCAAAAAGGCACAGCATAGACTTTACTTTCTGAAACTCCTAAAAAAGAACAATGTGTCTCAAAAACTGCTGTTGTCCTTCTATCGCAGAGGGTCATAAAAACTGCCATGAAGATCACTCCTTGATGAACTGTACAGTGCCAGGTGCCTCAAAAAGGCCCAAAACATCAGAAAGGACCCATCTCACCCTGGACATATACTTTTTGAACTGATGCCCTCAGGCAGGAGATACAGGACAATTAAACGCCGGAAAAACCGAGTTGAGAGGGGGGGGTTGCTCACATATGCGGTCCTCTCCAAGGTTTCTCATAGTCATCATTGTCACCGACCTCCCACTGGATGTGAGTTTTCCTTGCCCTTATGTGGGCTCTACCGGGATGTTGTGGTTTGTGCAGCCCTTTGAGACACTAGTGATTTAGGGCTATATAAGTAAACATTGATTGATTGATCTTGTCGATACTGCTATAATTACATCGATATTTTTTTAGCGCCACAAAATCTTTTTACATTTATTTTTAAATTCATATTATGTTTATAACCTCAGGAAATACGTCCCTGGACACATGAGGACTTATATCATGACTAACGTATGATCCTGTAACTACTTGGTATCAGATCAATACCTACATTTGTGGTATCATCCAAAACTAATGAAAAGCATCCAAACAACAGAAGAATAAGTGATCATTACATTTTAACAGAAGCGTAGATAGAGCACGTTGAAATGGAAAATAGGCAGATGTTAAAGGGGAACATTATCACCAAACCTATGCAAGCGTCAATATATACCTTGATGTTGCAGAAAAAAGACCATGAATTTTTTTAACCGATTTTCGAACTCTAAATGGGTGAATTTTGGCAAATTAAACGCATTTCTGTTTTTCGGTCTTTTAGCGATGACGTCAGAACGTGACGTCACCGAGGTAACACAGCCGCCATTTTCATTTTCAACACATTACAAACACCGAGTCTCAGCTCTGTTATTTTCCGTTTTTTCGACTATTTTTTGGAACCTTGGAGACATCATGCCTCGTCGGTGTGTTGTCGGAGGGTGTAACAAAACTAACAGGGAGGGATTCAAGTTGCACCACTGGCAAGAAATCTGCCGCCAGACCCCCATTGAATGTGCCAGAGCGTCTGCACATTTTACCGGCGATGCTAAGACAGAGATGGCACAGAGATGTATGGATAACCTGCAGATGCATTTGTAACGATTAAGTTAACGAAATCACAAAGGTGAGTTTTGTTGATGTTGTTGACTTATGTGCTAATCAGACATATTTGGTCACGGCATGACTGCCAGCTAATCGATGCTAACATGCTATGCTAACCGATGCTAACATGCTATTTACGCTAGTTGTATGTACATTTGAAACTAGATACCCACATTTAATGCGAAACAAACACTTACCAATCGACGGATTTAAGTTGCTCCAGTGTCACAAGATGCGAAAGTCCTGATCGTTTGGTCCGCACATTTTACCGCCGATGCTAATAAGGCAGCCGTGCTATGGGCCACTTCATTAGGTACACCCATGTTAGGGCCGAATAGCATCAATAGCTATTCGCTCAATAGCTTCAATTTCTTCATAAATTTCGTTTTCGCTATCTGCCTCCATACTCCGACCATCTGTTTCAATACAATCTGTTGAATCGCTTAAACCCGAGTCTGAATCCGAGCTAATGTCGCTATATCTTGCTGTGGTATTCGCCATTGTTTGTTTGTATTGGCAGCATTGTATGACGTCACAGGGAAATGGATAGTGGCTTCGCAAATAGCGAAAATCAAGCACTTTAAAGCTTTTTTTAGGGATATTCCGGGAGGTGTAAAATTTAGAAAAAAACTTCGAAAAATAAAACAAGCCCCTGGGAACTGATTTTTATTGTTTTTAACCCTTTTGAAATGGTGATAATGTTCCCCTTTAACAGTAAAGGCGGGCGGTATAGCTCGGTTGGTAGAGTGGCCGTGCCAGCAACTTGAGGGTTCCAGGTTCAATTCCCACTTCTGCCAAGCTAGTCACTGCCGTTGTGTCCTTGGGCAAGACACTTTACCCACCTGCTTCCAGTTCTACCGACTCTGGCTTAAAAAAGTACCTTAGATACTGGGTGAAGCGCTTTGAGTCGCCAGAGAAATATGTATAATTCACCTCATAATTACTTCACAAGCGGCAGAAAATGGATGGATGGCTACTGTATTTGCCTGCAGTAAGAGTCACTGGATGTGATATTCCTGCAAAAACATGGTTATGAGATGCTTAGTAGTTAAAGAGGTCTTACACAGGCAGGTTGCAGCTATGAGGCGCACGGCGATGGGAGGGGCGTTGCAGGTGGTGTAGTAGGCCTCCACCAGGTAGTTGGCGAACGTCAGCGAAATGATGGCCTGGCTGGCCGGTTCGATGAGCAGGATGGACGTCCACAGGCGGATGAAGGCCAGAAAGCCGCCAAAGGACTCCAGGATGTAGGCGTAACTGGCTCCGGACTTGGTGATGGTGGTGCCCAGCTCAGCGTAACACAAGGCCCCGAACACCGAGAAGATGCCTCCGAGGGCCCAGATGAGCAAGGAGAGTCCATACGAGGCGCTGTGCATCAAGACTCCCTTTGGGGAGACAAAGATCCCCGAGCCGATCATGTTGCCCACGATGAGACAGATGCCGTTAATTAGGGAGATTTCTCTTTTCAGCTGGACTTTGTCATCTTGTGGGGCCTTCAAGTCCTCTTCAGATGCAACGCGGCGTCTCGGGCACATGGTCTGGGACATGGCCTCCACCTTCTGTCTTAACGGATCCCCCATTTTTATGGCTCTGCTGAGGAAGTAGAGCAAGAACTTAAGACACATTTTTGTGTATTAGTGTTGTCACGATTCCAGTATTTCAGTACTTTACTTTTCTAAATAAAGGGAACCACAAAAAAATGTCAATATTTTCTTTATTTTAACCCAAAAAATCTTAGGGTACATTAAACACACAGTGGGGCAAAAAAGTATTTAGTCAGCCAGCGATTGTGCAAGTTCTCCCACTTAAAATGATGACAGAGGTCTGTCATTTTCATCATAGGTACACTTCAACTGTGAGAGACAGAATGTGAAAAAAAAAATCCAGGAATTTTAAAGAATTTATTTGTAAATTATGGTGGAAAATAAGTATTTGGTCAACCATTCAAAGCTCTCACTGATGGAAGGAGGTTTTGGCTCAAAATCTCACGATACATGGCCCCATTCATTCTTTCCTTAACACGGATCAATCGTCCTGTCCCCTTAGTAGAAAAACATCCCCAAAGCATGATGTTTCCACCCCCATGCTTCACAGTAGGTGTGGTGTTCTTGGGATGCAACTCAGTATTCTTCTTCCTCCAAACACGACGAGTTGAGTTTATACCAAAATGGATACATGGATGATACAGCAGAGGATTGGGAGAATGTCATGTGGTCAGATGAAACCAAAATACAACTTTTTGGTATAAACTCAACTCGTCGTGTTTGGAGGAAGAAGAATACTGAGTTGCATCCCAAGAACACCATACCTACTGTGAAGCATGGGGGTGGAATATCATGCTTTGGGGCTGTTTTTGGGCTAAGGGGACAGGACTATTGATCCGTGTTAAGGAAAGAATGAATGGGGCCATGTATCGTGAGATTTTGAATGGTTGACCAAATACTTATTTTCCACCATAATTTACAAATAAATTCTTTAAAATTCCTACAATGTGAATTCCTGGATTTTTTTTTTCACATTGTCTCTCACAGTTGAAGTGTACCTATGATGAAAATTACAGACCTCTGTCATCCTTTTAAGTGGGAGAACTTGCACAATCGCTGGTTGACTAAATACTTTTTTGCACCACTGTATGTTTCTAATTGCAATTTTGTCCTTAAATAAAATAGTGAACATACAAGACAACTTGTCTTTCAGTAGTAAGTAAGCAAACAAAGGCTCCTAATTTAGCTGCCGACATATGCAGTAACATATTTTGTCATTTATCATTCTGTAATTTTGTCAACATTATTAAAGGCATACTGAAATGAGATTTTCTTATTTAAACGGGGATAGAAGGTCCATTTTATGTGTCATACTTGATCATTTCACAATATTGCCATATTTTTGCTGAAAGGATTTAGAAGGGAACATTGACGATAAAGTTCGCAACTTTTGGTGCTAACAGAAAAGCCCCGCCTTTACCGGAAGTCGCAGACGATGACGTCACATGTTTGATGACTTCTCATAAATTGCTATTGATTTTAATGGGAGCCTCCAACAAAAACAGCTATTCAGACCGAAAAAACGACAATTTCCCCATTCATTTGAACGAGGATGAAAGATTCGTGTTTGAGGATATTGATAGCGACGGAATTTCGATGGTAGACATGTATGGACTGCAGGCGCGCCATGAAAGTACCCGCAGTCTTTTACTACAAAGCTACGCTGTTGTAACACGTGGCGTGGCATTGTCTTGCTGAAATAAGTAGGGGCGTCCATGATAACGTTGCTTGGATGACAACATATGTTGCTCCAAAACCTGTATGGACCATTCAGCATTAATGGTGCCTTCACAGATGTGTAAGTTACCCATGCCTTGGGCACTAATACACCCCCATACCATCACAGATGCTAGCTTTTGAACTTTGCGCCTATAACAATCCGGATAGTTATTTTCCTCTTTGTCCCGGAGGACACCACATCCACAGTTTCCGAATATAATTTGAAGTGTGGACTCGTCAGACCACAGAACACTTTTCCACTTTGCATCAGAACATCTTAAATGAGCTCGAACCCAGCGGCGTTTCTGAGTGTTGTTGATAAATGGGCTTTCGCTTTGCATAGCAGATTTTTAACTTGCACTTACAGATGTAGCGACCAACTGTAGTTACTGACAGTGGTTTTATGAAGTGTTCCTGAGCCCATATGGTGATATCCTTTACACACTGATGACGGGTTTTGATGCAGTACCGCCTGAGGGGTCAAAGGTTCGTAACATCATCGCTTACGTGCAGTGATTTCTCCAGATTCTCTGAACTTTTGATGATTGTACGGACCGTAGATGGTAAAATCCCTAAATTCCTTGCAATAGCTCGTTGAGAAATGCTGTTCTAAAACTGTTCGACAAGTTGCTTACAAAGTGGTGACCCTCGCCCTAACCTTCTTAGTGAATTACTTAGCATTTCATGGAAGCTGCTTTTATACCCAATCATGGCACCCACCTGTTCCCAATTAGCCTGCACACCTGTGGGATGTTCCAAATAAGTGTTTGATGAGCATTTCTCAACTTTATCGGTATGTATTGCCACCTTTCCCAACTTCTTTGTCACGTGTTGCTTGCATCACATTCTAAAGTTAATGATTATTTGCAAAAAAAAAAGTTACATCAAATACGTTGTCTTTGTAGCATATTCAACTGAATATGGGTTGAAAATGATTTGCAAATCATTGTCCCCCGCGATCCAAAAGGGAATAAGCGGTAGGAAATGGATGGATGGATGGATGGATGTATTCCGTTTATATTTACATCTAACACAATTTCCCAACTCATGTGGAAACAGGGTTTGTAAATCAGTCCCTAAAATTTCAGCGCGTCCTTCTTTCTTCTTTCTTTAAACTCCTTCTTTCTCTCTATCCTCTTGTCCTCTGCTCTTGCCATTTCTAATAGAAAGTAGCGTGCAGTTCTAACTTATATCCGTCAGTAAACTCGCTGTGGAAGCGTTAAAAACTACCGGTACAACAAAGAGGACGGGGACACTGTCGAAGTGGAGCCACACAAGTAAGACCGCTTACAAAACGGTGCATCTCGAAGAGACTGTCAGAAAGCAACTTGAAGATGGTCTGTAAAACATAATCCATGCAACAATTTGACCAAAGACCCGCCGTTACATGTTATGTTGACCACAAGGATGTGTTCTTAATGTAGAAAAAAATATATAATGTGACCCCTTTAATACATATATATATATATATATATGTCTTGATTGGATTATCCGGAGAATAGTGCTCGATACTGTGGTAGAGCGCAATATGTAGGTGTGGGAAAAAAATCACAAGACTACTTCATCTCTACAGATCTGTTTCATGAGGGGTTCCCTCAATCATCAGGAGATTTTAATGAAAGCATTCACATACAATGGTTTATATAGAGCACAGAGTGGGTGGGTACAAGCAGGCGTAGGGTGTGGTGATTGGCTCATTTGTTACCTAGGAGGTGTTTCCGTCTATGGCGGCATGT
>NC_084638.1:14098052-14153052 GCF_033978795.1 Nerophis ophidion
CATTAGTGAAAAACAGGTGTGAGGCTGAGAACAGGGACGTGACAGGTGAAAACTAATGAGTTGGCATGGAAGCAAACAAAACCAGGAAGTGCAAAACGTGACTGAATGTCCTAAATCAAAAAACATTACATGACAAAACAAAACATGATCCATAGGTGTGACAAAACCTACTACGGGTGGCCAGTGACTGGATTTGCTTTGGGTCCCCTGGCTGAATTTGATTGATTGATTGATACTTTTATTAGTAGATTGCACAGTTCAGTACATATTCCGTACAATTGACCACTAAATGGTAACACCCGAATACGTTTTTCAACTTGTTTAAGTCGAGGTCCACGTTAATCAATTCATGGAATCCCACTATATTCTTTTTACAAACCCCAATAATAAACATTTTCATGGCATATGTGATAATAACATCAGAAGAAAACTAATCTATTAGAAACAGCTCCATTGTGGTAAACCTAAACACAAGGAAGGCACTAGCTGCTGGACTTAATGAAGTCACAAAGTCATGCAATAAAAAAGCGCACGCATGGTATTTGATCCCTGCTAGAAATCAGTACTTTTTCTCTGTGGTCCACCTTGGAGTGTCAATATTTGATTGAATATTCCAGTCAGGGAAGAAATGTTTGCAAAAAGACAAAAGAAGGGACTTTACCTTATTATTCAGTTCAACTCCTGAGTTTGTCCTTTTAGGAAAGTAGTCTCTTGGAGGGAGACATCCGTGGGCTCGCAACAAGACGGCCAATGTCACAATCCCTGTGGATTAGCTCAACCACATCGGGTGTTTTTCCCAGCACTGTGCAAAACCACATTCTCCTGTAGCCCCTCTGGGCTATTTTCAGTAACAGGCAGGCCATGTTGTTGCCGCCCCGGGAAGAAAGAGGGGGCTGCTTCTGAGTCCAAACATTGCAATGCCGACAGGCGTAAAATGATTTAAAGGGGAACATTATCACCAGACCTATGTAAGCGTCAATATATACCTTGATGTTGCAGAAAAAAGACCATATATTTTTTTGACCGATTTCCGAACTCTAAATGGGTGAATTTTGGCCAATAAACGCCTTTCTGTTTATGGCTCTCGGAGCGATGACGTCAGTACGTGACGTCACCGAGGTAAGAAAGGCGCCATTTTAATTTTTTCCAACATGCAAACACCGGGTCTCAGCTCTGTTATTTTCCGTTTTTTCGACTATTTTCTGGAACCTTGGAGACATCATGCCTCGACGGTGTGTTTTTTTCGGAGGGTGTAACAACTCTAACAGGGTTCCCGACCCCTGAGCTAGTAGAACTCGTAATTACATTATTACAGGCATTATTAGACATGTTGCATGATAGGTTTAGGAGTTTGATTGAAACTTTTATTTTTATTTTTTATTTTTGCTTCAAACACCTTGTTTTAGGATTCTAAGAACATTAGTGAAGTGAAGTGAATTATATTTATATAGCGCTTTTTCTCTAGTGACTCAAAGCGCTTTACATAGTGAAACCCAATATCGAAAATTACATTCAAACCAGTGTGGGGTGGCACTGGAGCAGGTGGGTAAAGTGTCTTGCCCAAGGACACAAAGGCAGCGACTAGGATCGAACCTGCAACCCTCAAGTTGCTGGCACGGCCGCTCTACCAACCGAGCTAAACCGCCCCATCATTACTGTCACATTGAGTAAAAAACACTATTTTGTGTTTGCAAACCTTACAAAAACATATGACTGTAGTAAAACTTGTAGAATTATATTGATACATACATTATTAGACGTATTGCATGTTTGGTTTCGGAGTTAGGATTGTAACACATTTTCTATTGATTCAAACACATTTTCTCCGGGTTATAAAGGGGAACATTATCACAATTTCAAAAGGGTTGAAAACAATAAAAATCAGTTCCCAGTGGCTTGTATTTTTTGAAGTTTTTTTCAGAATTTTACCGGTCTCGGAATATCCCTAAACAAAGTTTAAAGTGCCTTATTTTCGCTATTTGCGATGCCACTATCCATTTCCCTGTGACGTCATACAGTGCTGCCAATGTAAACAAACAATGGGAATACCACAGCAAGATATAGCGACATTAGCTCGGATTCAAACGCGGATTTCAGTGACTTAAGCGATTCAACAGATTACGCATGTATTGAAACAGATGGTTGGAGTATGAAAGTATTGAAGAAGAAAGTGAAACTATTGAGCGAATAGCTATTGACGCTATTCATAGCCATAGCATGGCCGAATAGCTGCGTTAGCATCGCCGGTAAAATGTGCGGACCAAACAATCAGGACTTTCGCATCTTTTGACACTGGAGCAACTTAAATCCGTCGATTGGAAAGTGTTTGTTTCGCATTAAATGTGGGTGGAAGGAAACGTAATATAGTTGCAAATGCATCTCCAGGTTATTCATACATCTCTGTGCCATGTCTGTTTTAGCCCCGCCGGTAAATAGCATGTTAGCATCGATTAGCATAGCATGTTAGCATCGATTAGCCGGCAGTCAACATCAACAAAACTCACCTTTGTGATTTCGTTGACTATCGTTGCAAATGCATCTGCAGGTTATCCATACATTTCTGTGCCATGTCTGCTTCAGCACCGCCAGTAAATAGCATGTTAGCGTTGATTAGCGTAGCATGTTAGCATCGATTAGCTGGCAGTCATGCCGCGACCAAATATGTCTGATTAGCACATAAGTCAACAACATCAACAAAACTCACCTTTGTGATTTCGTTGACTTTATCTTTGCAAATGCATCTGCAGGTTATCCATACATCTCTGTGCCATGTCTGTCATCGCCAGTCAAATGTGGAGCCACTTTGGTACATTCGATGGGGGTCTGGCGGCAGGCATCTTCGGGCCAGTGGTGCAACTTGAATCCCTCCCTGTTAGTGTTGTTACACCCTCCGACAACACACCGACGAGGCATGATGTCTCCAAGGTTCCAAAAAATAGTCGAAAAAACGGAAAATAACAGAGCTGAGACCCAATGTTTACAATGTGTTGAAAAGGAAAATGGCGGCTTTATTACCTCGGCGACGTCACATTCTGACGTCATCGCCTCCAGAGCGATAAACAGAAAGGCGTTTAATTCGCCAAAATTCACCCATTTAGAGTTCGGAAATCGGTTAGAAAAATATATGGTCTTTTTCCTGCACCATCAAGGTATATATTGACGCTTACATAGGTCTGGTGATAATGTTCCCCTTTAAGAACACAAGTCATATTGACTAAAAAACTCATTTTTGTGTTTGCAAACCTTAAAAAAGTACATGTCTTTAGTAAAACTCACAACTATAGCTTAATACAGGCATTATTAGACATTACATGTCTGGTTTAGTAATTATGCATGAATTATTTTTTTATTTCTTTAATCGGATTTTATCAGAATTCTAAGATTATTGTTGTCATATTGAGTAAAAAACTCAATGTGTTTGCAAACATTGCAAAAGCACAACTACCTAGTACAACTCACAAATATACATTAATACAGGCATTATTAGACATATCACATGTTTGAATTCGAAGTTATGATTGAATAAATGTTTTATTGGTTCAATCGCATTATCTCAGGATTCTAGGAACATTACTGTCATATTGAGTAAAAAACACATTTTTGTGTTTGCAAACCTTAAAAAAAGCATGTGTCAAGTAAAACTCACAAATCAATCAATCAATCAATGTTTACTTATATAGCCCTAAATCACTAGTGTCTCAAAGGGCTGCACAAACCACCACGACATCCTCGGTAGGCCCACATAAGGGCAAGGAAAACTCACACCCAGTGGGACGTCGGTGACAATGATGACTATGAGAACCTTAGAGAGGAGGAAAGCAATGGATGTCGAGCGGGTCTAACATGATACTGTGAAAGTTCAATCCACAATGGATCCAACACAGTCGCGAGAGTCCAGTCCAAAGCGGATCCAACACAGCAGCGAGAGTCCCGTTCACAGCGGAGCCAGCAGGAAACCATCCCAAGCGGAGGCGGATCAGCAGCGCAGAGATGTCCCCAGCCGATACACAGGCTAGCAGTACATGGCCACCGGATCGGACCGGACCCCCTCCACAAGGGAGAGTGGGACATAGAAGAAAAAGAAAAGAAACGGCAGATCAACTGGTCTAAAAAGGGAGTCTATTTAAAGGCTAGAGTATACAAATGAGTTTTAAGGTGAGACTTAAATGCTTCTACTGAGGTGGCATCTCGAACTGTTACCGGGAGGGCATTCCAGAGTACTGGAGCCCGAACGGAAAACGCTCTATAGCCCGCAGACTTTTTTTGGGCTTTGGGAATCACTAACAAGCCGGAGTCCTTTGAACGCAGATTTCTTGCCGGGACATATGGTACAATACAATCGGCAAGATAGGATGGAGCTAGACCGTGTAGTATTTTATACGTAAGTAGTAAAACCTTAAAGTCACATCTTAAGTGCACAGGAAGCCAGTGCAGGTGAGCCATATACATTATTGCAGGCATTATTAGACATATTGCATGTTTGGTTTAGGAGTTATGCTTGAATACATTTTGTATTGCTTTTTTCACATCTCAGGATTCTAAAAACGTTACTATCATATTGAGTAAAAACACTTACTCTTGTGCTTGCAAACCTTACAAAAGCACATGTCTCAAGAAATACTCTTTTCTGGCTCTCCATCTATGCCTCTCACCGTGGTTTCGTGCACGTGTGCGTCTTGCTCTAACTCCAACTGAACTTGTGTCTTTTGGCCCCAGCCGCTGCTGATAAGCACGGATGATCATTCCCAGCTGGGTAATCCAATCACCTGCCAGCCGTGCTTCAAGGCAGGTCCTTACACACCTCATTTCGAAGCAGACGCGCCAACCTCGCCCCCCTCCACAGAAACATTAATACAAACATTATTAGACGTATTGCATGTTAGGTTTAGGAGTTATGATTGAAACATTATTTTTGGTGCTTCAATCGCATTGTATCAGGCTTCTAAGAAAATTAGTGTCATATTCATATTTGCCAACCATCCCGGATTTTCCAGGAGACTCCCAAAATTCAGCGCCTCTCCCGAACACCTCCCGGAATAAATTTTCTCCCCAAAATCTCCCGAAATCAGCAGAGCTGGAGGCCACGCCCTCTCCAGCTTTGTGCGGACCTGAGTGCGGACAGCCTGTTTTCACGTCCGCTTTCCCACTATATAAACAGCTTGCCTGCCCAATCACGTTACAACATCTACAGATTTTAATTTAAAAAAACTGCAAACACAAGGAGACAAAGCAGAAGAACGAGAAAGTTACAGCCATCTGTAATAGAGTGATCTATGTTGTCTGTCGCCATCTCCTGGTGAATGTTGGCTATAGCGTTATGGGGTTGCCTTTTGATTGGCCGATGATTTACGTGGTGTTGCGCACCTGACGGCAAGTGACTCTCGCCAGTACGCAAAAGGCAGAATAAAGGTTACTCAAATAGTGAAAGGTAAGTGTTGTTGTTGTTTTTTTAGTAACCAGCAAGCACAGAACAGTTAGTAGAACAACTGTGTTTTTATTAATGTGTATTTGATAGATGCTGTCTGAAATTCAAATATTTATTTTATTTATATATATATAATAAAAGAAATATATATATATATATATATAGAATTCATTGAAAGTCAGGTATTTCATATATTTGAAATACTCGAGTTGGTGAATTGTAGATGTAAATATGCTCCTCCCTTCTTAACCACGCCCCCTCCCCACCGCGCCCCGACCACACCTCCAACCACACCCCCGCCCCATCCCTGACCACGCCCCCCACCCCTAACCTCCCGAAATTGTAGGTCTCAAGGTTGGCAAGTATGGTCATATTGAGTAGAAAAAAAATGTCTGTGTTTGCAAACCTTACAAAAGCACATGTTTCTAGTAAAAATCACAACGATACATTAATACAGGCATTATTAGATATATTGCATGTTTGGTTTAGGAGTTATGCTTGAAGGAATCTAGTCCGATGGTAGCTTCCAACTTTATCTTAAAGTAGCAGTAGAGGTGAAAAACAAGTTGCCTCTATATTGATACTATTATCATGTATATCTGATTTATGACACCAAATGACTTCCAAAAATGATAGATATGATCAGAATAGTATCAATCTATGAAGATTCCTGAGCCATTTTGAGGGATAATGAGGAAGCCAGTCAAGTGATCGAAGGAATCACAGCACCCTCCCCTATCAACATCAATCAAGCAAACTTTGTGAGAGCCAACAACTACTACTATTTTTGGAAAAATGATGATCCAGATCCTAATATTTTTGAGCCCGAACACAAAGAGGATGAGCACAAATGTTTTAGAAGCCGAGTGATGGATGCATTCATTGAGACACCTGCATTGCTGGGTGCTAAACATACAAACTAACAATGGCAAACCAGAAAACAAACAAATACTTAATGTAATATTTACACTCTCGCTGGGATGCAGACTGACGGGACGCTCACATAATCGCGTTTAGATGAAGATTCAATCACAATCCTCACAAAGGGTTAAAAATAAAGTTCCTGGAGGAAGCACCTGTGGGGTTAATTGTCGACCAGCCTGTCAGACTATGACCACATTTGTCTACTACCAGGTGAGAGACGCATGAATTATAATCGAGAATTTACTTTTTGCAAGTTTGAGTCAAAGCAGAAACAATAGCGTGAGTTAGCATTTGCTCACTGCACCGCTAAAATAGTCAGTCTGCATTGGCGCTTATTATAACATTATTACTCATATTTGGTGAATTCTAAGGTCACGTCATGTAAATGGAATATAGTTTGCAGTTCCTGGATGTTTTTAGAGGGAGTATAATCGCGCAACACAGCACCCTCGATCTGTTTAATCAATTGTTGGCTATTTATTTACGTTTTCAAACGCATAAAAAAAGCCAAGCATATGTGTTCTTATCTTACTTAAAGGCCTACTGAAATGAGATTTTCTTATTTAAACGGGGCTAACAGGTCCATTTTATGTGTCATACTTGATCATTTCGCGATATTGCCATATTTTTGCTGAAAGGATTTAGTAGAGAACATCCACGATAAAGTTTGCAACATTTGGTCGCTAATAAAAACGCCTTGCCTTTACCGGAAGTAGCAGACGATGTGCGCGTGATGTCACGGGTTGTAAGGCATCATCACATTGTTTACAATCATAGCCATCAGCAGCCAGAGTTATTCGGACCGAGAAAGTGACAATTTCCCCATTAATTTGAGCGAGGATGAAAGATTTGTGGATGAGGAAATTTAGAGTGAAGGACTAGAAAAATAAAAAGGCGATTGCAGTGGGAGCGAGTCAGTTGTTATTAGACACATTTATTAGGATAATTCTGGAAAATCCCTTATCTGCCTATTGTGTTGCTAGTGTTTTAGTGAGATTGAATAGTACCTGAAAAACGGAGGGGTGTGGCTACGGTGTTGTTGGATTTGGTTGTCTTTTTATTTCCTAGTCAGATTTTAGAACAGCTAAAGTGTGAGCCTTTTACATAGACCTTGAATTTGGAATGTGGGAATGAAGCCATAACAATCTGTTATCTCAACTGTCCGAGGTAGGGAGGAGAAGAAGAGGGGCGGGTGAGAGTGAGTGAGGAGGGAGACACTGCCATTTTAGGATTAGATCAATTTGGACCGTGCATTTGAAATGTTGTATCTAGATTGATCTCCCAAGGTGCTTTGGATATAAAATATCAAAATGAGCAACCTCTGTCTCTGATTGATTTAAAACCAGCTTATGTGTCATAAAAGAACCAAGGTCCATTCTATGTGTCGTGCTTGATCATTTTGCGATATTGCCATATTTTTGCTGAAAGGATTTAGTAGAGAACATCGACGATAAAGTTCGCAACTTTTGGTCGCTAATAAAAAAGCCTTGCCTGTACCAGAAGTAGCAGACGATGTGCGCGTGACATCACGGGTTGTGGAGCTCCTCACATCCGAATATCGTTTACAATCATGGCCAGCAGCAGCGAGAGCGATTCGGACCGAATAAGCGACGATTTCCCCATTGATTTGAGCAAGGATGAAATATTTGTGGATGAGGAAATTTAGAGTGAAGGACTAGAGAAAAAAAAAAGGCGATTGCAGTGGGAGCGACTCAGGTGTTATTAGACACATTTACTAGCATAATTCTGGAAAATCGCTTATCTGCCTATTGTGTTGCTAGTGTTTTAGTGAGATTAAATAGTACCTGAAAAACGGAGGGGTGTGGCCACGGTTGTTGTTGGATTTGGTTGTCTTTTTATTTCCTAGTCAGATTTTAGAACAGCTAAAGTGTGAGCCTTTTACATAGACCTTGAATTTGGAATGTCGGAATGAAGCCATAAAAATATGTTATCTCAACTGTCCGAGGTAGGGAGGAGAAGAAGAGGGACAATTTCCCCATTAATTTGAGCACGATGAATGATTCATGGATGAGGAAAATGAGAGAGAAGGACGAAGAAAAAAAACAAAACAAAAAGATTAGGGCAGTGGGAGCGATTCAGATGATATTAGACACATTTACTAGGATAATTCTGGAAAATCCCTTATCTGCTTATTGTGTTACTAGTGGTTTAGTGAGATTATATGGTCGTACCTGAAAGTCGGAAGGGTGTGGTGACCGCCAGTGTCTCCGAGGGAAGCCACGTTTCTCGACGAGGCAAGGCAGCCAAGCTAAGATTTTTTTTTTTTTCTTTTTCCCTCCACGGTGTAAGCATCCGACGGTTGGTGGCAGCCGGTGGGAGGAGGCAAGAGAGTCCACAGCTGCAGGAGGAACGACGCAAACTCTCCGCTCATATCTACGGTAAGAGCCGAATGTAAACAAGAAAACACCGGCTGTGTTTGTGTTGCTAAAGGCAGCTGCAATACACCGCTTCCCACCTACATCTTTCTTCTTTGAAATCTCCATTATTAATTGACCACCAGCAGCGAGAGCGATTTGGACCGAGTAGGCGACGATTTCCCCATTAATTTGAGCGAGGATGAAAGATTTGTGGATGAGGAAAGTGAGAGTGAAGGACTAGGGAAAAAAACAAAACAAAAAGATGAGGGCAGTGGGAGCGATTCAGATGTTATTAGACACATTTATTAGGATACTTCTGGAAAATCCCTTATCTGCTTATTGTGTTACTAGTGGTTTAGTGAGATTATATGGTCGTACCTGAAAGTCGGAGGGGTGTGGTGACAGCCACGTTTCTCGACGAGGCAAGGCAGCCAAGCTAAGATTTTTTTTTTTTTTCCCTCCACGGTGTAAACATCCGACGGTTGGTGGCGGCCGGTGGGAGGAGGCAAGAGAGTCCACAGCTGCAGGAGGAACGACGCAAACTCTCCACTCATATCTACGGTAAGAGCCGAATGTAAACAAGAAATCTCCGGCTGTGTTTGTGTTGCTAAAGGCAACTGCAATACACCGCTTCCCACCTACATCTTTCTTCTTTGACGTCTCCATTATTAATTGACCACCAGCAGCGAGAGCGATTTGGACCGAGTAAGCGACGATTTCCCCATTAATTTGAGCGAGGATGAAAGATTCGTGGATGAGGAAAGTGAGAGTGAAGGACTAGGGAAAAAAAAAAAAAAAAAAGATTCGGGCAGTGGGAGCGATTCAGATGTTATTAAACACATTTACTAGGATAATTCTGGAAAATCCCTTATCTGCTTATTGTGTTACTAGTGATTTAGTGAGATTATATAGTCGTACCTGAAAGTCGGAGGGGTATGGCTACGGGTGTGGTGACCGCCAGTGTCTCCGAGGGAAGCCACGTTTCCCGACGAAGCAAGGTAGCCAACCTAAGATTTTTTTTTTCTTTCCTCTCCACGGTGTAAGCATCCGACGGTTGGTGGCGGCCGGTGGCAAGAGAGTCCACAGCTGCAGAAGGAACGACGCAAACTCTCCGCTAATATCCACGGTAAGAGTCGAATGTAAACAAGAAAACACCGTCTGTGTTTGTGTTGCTAAAGGCAACACAAACACCTACATCTTTCTTCTTTGACGTCTCCATTATTAATTGAACAAATTTTAAAAGATTCAGCAACACAGATGTCCAGAATACTGTGTATTTATGCCATTAAAGCAAACCACTTATAGCTGCGATCGATGCTGGATCAAAATGTCCGCTACAATCCGTGAAGTCACGCGCAGGCGTCATCATACGCGTCATCGTACCGCGACGTTTTCAACAGGATACTTTGCGCCAAATTTAAAATTGCAATTCAGTAAACTAAAAAAGCCGTATTGGCATGTGTTGCAATGTTAACATTTCATCATTGATATATAAACTATCAGACTGCGTGGTCGGTAGTAGTGGCTTTCAGTAGGCCTTTAAGGATCGTGTATGATAAACAGCGCATCTCTTTCAAATTTTTGCGTATTGCATACCGATCTGATGATATGGTCAATCTCCGAAGATAGCCAAAGGTATTCAGGGCGTAATAGTCAAAATGGCTGACTGAATTTGTGGCATTTTGTGATGTTTTAACAGTGTTTTCACATACTTTGCAAATTTTAAATACAATTGGGTATGGTTTAACACAGGGGTCGGGAACCTTTTTGGTTGAGAGAGCCAAGAATCCAAATATTTTAAAATGTATTTCCGTAACAGCCATATACATTTTTTTTTCAACACTGAACAACTAAATGTGTGCATTTTTAAGTAAGACCAACATTTCTAGAGCATAATAGGTCTCTTATTCTTTGTAATAACATTGTTAATCTGAAGCTAACTGTGGAGGGGGCGTGGCCTGCGGGCCTGCAGCGAAGCGGGGCATTGCCAGGATCGGCCTCGAAATCAGCGACAGGTGCGTAGATGGCCCACCTTTGCCTTGTTATCTAATCACCTGTCGCTCTGTTATTAGCAGCAGCCAGGAGGAGAGACGGGGTTGGGGCCGGAGCCAGAGCGCGAGCGAGAACGAAAGAGGAAAAGACAATTGCTACAAAGCAACTGAGAGACTTATCGAAAAATAAAACAATATTGTAACCCCTGAAACAGGCTCTCATGTCGGTGCTTGGGGGTCTGAAGAACCCCCAGGAGGGCAAGCCCAACACTAAGCAATAATAAATACATAACTTTTTACCATTAACGCAACTTCTCGAACAGGTGCGGTAGAAACGGATGGATGGATTCAAAATGCATGAGAATTTTTTATATTTTGAGCGTTATTTTTAACACTGTAATGACAAGTGGAATTATTCATTACTTATCGCGTTGCTAAGATTTATCCGAGAGCCAGATGCAGTCAACAAAAGAGCCACATCTGGCTCTAGAACCATAGGTTCCCTACCCCTGGTTTAATGGATACAATGAAACTCAACTAAGCATATAAAGTCAACTTGTTCTTCTTCTAGTACTTTTAATAACTTTTTCAAATGTTCTTGCAATCAGACCATATTTCCGGTATATTCGATGGATAGATTTTTACCTGACATGTTTCCACTGTCATCAGCAGTTTTCTTCAGAAGGGTCACCTGACCACTCGAGTGGTTTGATTCCCGAGCGCGGCCACTGCTGCTGCTCACTGTTCCCTTCACATCCCAGGGGGTGGAACGAGGGGATGGGTCATACACACCTAGTGTGTGTGTGAAAATTAAAACATAAACCTTATAGAGCAATTTTTAAAAACTGTCACTTAAACTTCTGAAAATGTACCATAATCTAAGGAACATCAATTGTAATTCTAATTAATGACAATAAATGCACATTATGACAGCATAGACTTATATATATCACCTAATCCAAACAACCTTTCCCACTCATGACACTAATAAACTAACACAAATAGTCAACACACAGTCACTGAACTTTGTGGATATTATATAAAAAAAAACATCCAACCGCGACACATAATTAAAAATTACACCCATTTAAATGATGGGAAAAATGCTCCCTCCACTCTTATCCTTGGATAACGCAGTTTAGCTGCTTGATATTTCTGATTGATTACAAAACTTTAAGTAATCAAGGTAGTAAGGAGCCTAACTTTCATATACTCTTAATATTCCATCCATCCATCCATCATCTTCTGCTTATCCGAGGTCGGGTCGCGGGGGCAGCAGCCTAAGCAGGGAAGCCCAGACTTCCCTATCTCCAGCCACTTCGTCTAGCTCTTCCCGGGGGATCCCGAGGCGTTCCCAGGCCAGCCGGGAGACATAGTCTTCCCAACGTGTCCTGGGTCTTCCCCGTGGCCTCCTACTAGCTGGACGTGCCCTAAACACCTCCCTAGGGAGGCGTTCGGGTGGCATCCTGACCAGATGCCCGAACCACCTCATCTGGCTCCTCTCGATGTGAAGGAGCAGTGGCTTTACTTTGAGTTCCTCCCGGATGGCAGAGCTTCTCACCCTATCTCTAAGGGAGAGCCCCGCCACCCGGCGGAGGAAACTCATTTCGGCCGCTTGTACCCGTGATCTTATCCTTTCGGTCATGACCCAAAGCTCATGACCATAGGTGAGGATGGGAACGTAGATCGACCGGTAAATTGAGAGCTTTGCCTTCCGGCTCAGCTCCTTCTTCACCACAACGGATCGATACAACGTCCGCATTACTGAAGACGCCGCACCGATCCGCCTGTCGATCTCACGATCCACTCTTCCCCCACTCGTGAACAAGACTCCTAGGTACTTGAACTCCTCCACTTGGGGCCGGGTCTCCTCCCCAACCCGGAGATGGCACTCCACCCTTTTCCGGGCGAGAACCATGGACTCGGACTTGGAGGTGCTGATTCTCATTCCGGTCGCTTCACACTCGGCTGCGAACCGATCCAGTGAGAGCTGAAGATCCCGGTCAGATGAAGCCATCAGGACTACATCATCTGCAAAAAGCAGAGACCTAATCCCGTGGCCACCAAACCGGATCCCCTCAACGCCTTGGCTGCGCCTAGAAATTCTGTCCATAAAAGTTATGAACAGAATCGGTGACAAAGGACAGCCTTGGCGGAGTCCAACCCTCACTGGAAACGTGTCCGACTTACTACCAGCAATGCGGACCAAGCTCTGACACTGATCGTACAGGGAGCGGACTGCCACAATAAGACAGTCCGATACCCCATACTCTCTGAGCACTCCCCACAGGACTCCCCGAGGGACACGGTCGAATGCCTTCTCCAAGTCCACAAAGCACATGTGGACTGGTTGGGCAAACTCCCATGCACCCTCAAGAACTCTGCCGAGAGTATAGAGCTGGTCCACAGTTCCACGACCAGGACGGAAACCACACTGTTCCTCCTGAATCCGAGGTTCGACTATCCGGCGAAGCCTCCTCTCCAGTACACCTGAATAAACCTTACCGGGAAGGCTGAGGAGTGTGATCCCACGATAGTTGGAACACACCCTCCGGTCCCCCTTCTTAAAGAGAGGGACCACCACCCCGGTCTGCCAATCCAGAGGTACCGCCCCCGATGTCCACGCGATGCTGCAGAGTCTTGTCAACCAAGACAGCCCCACAGCATCCAGAGCCTTAAGGAACTCCGGGCGGATCTCATCCACCCCCGGGGCCTTGCCGCCGAGGAGCTTTTTAACTACCTCAGCGACCTCAGCCCCAGAAATAGGAGAGTCCACTGCAGCTTCCCCAGGCACCGCTTCCTCAAAGGAAGACGTGTTGGTGGGATTGAGGAGGTCTTCGAAGTATTCCCTCCACCGATCCACAACATCCACAGTCGAAGTCAGCAGAACACCATCCGCACCATACACGGTGTTGATAGTGCACTGCTTCCCCTTCCTGAGGCGGCGTATGGTGGTCCAGAATCGCTTCGAAGCCGTCCGGAAGTCGTTTTCCATGGCTTCCCCGAACTCTTCCCATGTCCGAGTTTTTGCCTCCGCGACCGCTAAAGCTGCACACCGCTTGGCCCGTCGGTACCCGTCCACTGCCTCCGGAGTCATATGAGCCAAAAGAACCCGATAGGACTCCTTCTTCAGCTTGACGGCATCCCTCACTGCTGGTGTCCACCAACGGGTTCTGGGATTACCGCCACGACAGGCACCAACAACCTTGCGGCCACAGCTCCAATCAGCCGCCTTGACAATAGAGGTTCGGAACATGGTCCACTCGGACTCAATGTCCCGCACCTCCCTCGTGACATGTTCAAAGTTCTCCCGGAGGCGTGAATTGAAACTCTCTCTGACAGGAGCCTCTGCCAGACGTTCCCAGCAGACCCTCACAATGCGTTTGGGCCTGCCAGGTCTGTCCGGCATCCTCCCCCACCATCGCAGCCAACTCACCACCAGGTGGTGATCGGTAGAAAGCTCCGCCCCTCTCTTCACCCGAGTGTCCAAAACATAAGGCCGCAAATCCGATGACACAACTACAAAGTCGATCATGGAACTGCGGCCTAGGGTGTCCTGGTGCCAAGTGCACATATGGACACCCTTATGTTTGAACATGGTGTTTGTTATGGACAATCCGTGACGAGCACAAAAGTCCAATAACAAAACACCACTCGGGTTTAGATCCGGGCGACCATTCTTCCCAATCACGCCTCTCCAGGTTTCACTGTCGTTGCCAACATGAGCGTTGAAGTCCCCCAGTAGGACAAGGGAATCACCTGGGGGAGCACTTTCCAGTACTCCCTCGAGTGTACCCAAAAAGGGTGGGTATTCTGAACTGCTGTTTGGTGCGTAAGCACAAACAACAGTCAGGACCCGTCCCCCCACCCGAAGGCGAAGGGAAGCTACCCTCTCGTCCACTGGGTTGAACTCAAACGTGCAGGCTTTGAGCCAGGGGGCAATGAGAATTGCCACCCCAGCCCGTCGCCTCTCACTGCCGGCAACGCCAGAGTGGAAGAGGGTCCAGTCCCTCTCGAGAGAACTGGTTCCAGAGCCCTGGCTGTGCGTCGAGGTGAGTCCGACTATATCCAGCCGGAACTTCTCTACCTCGCGGACTAGCTCAGGCTCCTTCCCCCCCAGTGAGGTGACGTTCCACGTCCCAAGAGCTAGCTTCTGTAGCCGAGGATCGGACCGCCAAGTGCCCTGCCTTCGGCTGCCGCCCAGCTCACAATGCACCCGACCTCTATGGCCCCTCCTATGAGTGGTGAGCCCATTGGAGGGATGACCCACGTTGCCTCTTCGGGCTGTGCCCGGCCGGGCCCCATGGGGACAGGCCCGGCCACCAGGCGCTCGCCATCGTGCCCCAACTCCGGGCCTGGCTCCAGAGCGGGGCCCCGGTGACCCGCGTCCGGGCGAGGGAAATCTGAGTTCATTTTGTTGTAATTCCATAGAAGTCTTTGAGCTGCTCTTTGTCTGATCACTCACCTAGGACCTGTTTGTCTTGGGAGACCATACCAGGGGGCATGAAAGCCCCCAGACAACATAGCTCCTAGGATCATTGGGACACACAAACTCCTCTACCACGGTAAGGTAGCAGCTCAGAGAGGAGCTCTTAATATTCCATTATATTAATTATTAGTTATATGTCTGTTGTATACTGGGCAAAGGTAAGGAGGAGACACCAAAGCAGAATTGCGATTTAGAAGGTTTATTCAAACCTTTGATGAATGTTGTCGGTGCGTGTTGAATGTATCTTTCGTCGAACCCAAGGGGGAAGGAAAAGGGGTAGTCAGTAGGGAGGCCGCTTACTCTCGCTGGGACCAGGTGCGCTGATGCGTGATTGCCTGCAGCATTGTCGCTGCGTGGGCGTGTCCCAACGAGCAGGCAAAGGAGGAATTGTGACACTCAGTTGCAGGAGAAACAAGGGTTGGAGTCCGTGCCGTGACAATGCTTATTATTTTATTAGATAGATAGATAGTGTCAGAAAAATTCTGTGTAAATTATCAAATAACACCCTTGTGTTCCTGACGAGAAGAAAAAAAGGCTGGAGCTTTCCAAAAAGAATGCTGGAACTTCCAGGCGGACAGATGGCAGAATCTGCCCAACTTCCAGAGGAACTCTTTTAAGTATTTTTACGAACCCTCTTTGATCTATTTTATGGGATTCTCTGTGATCTATTTTATGGGACTTTCTTTGATCTGTTCGGGAACCGAAGGCAATGCTGGTCACGACCCACTTCCTTGAGGAAGCAGCTGTGGGAAGGAGGGGGTTGAAAATCAAATGAAGAACCACGAGAATGATCTTGGGTGAGAGCATGGTGCAGAACCGTACAGGGTGGACAGTGGCCATGCCTCTCCTCGGATCCGAGTCCAAATTTAACTCTGTCTCGGTTTGATTCCTTGTCTTTTGTCTTGTTTAATAGATGTCATCAATGTTTGAACCTGACAGATATATGTTTAGGGTATGTATGTGTGTATACTGTATATATGTGTGTGTATTCTTACTTTACATGCAGTTTGGCTTTTGGCCCCCGGCCGAATATATCGCAGCCAAATGCAGCCCATGGGTCAAAAAGTTTGTACACCCCTTAACTAAAATGTTGCTGTAGCTTGTTTACTTCAGATGCAGTCATGTGTTCAATTGATTTAATTGTAGCGGTATTCCTCAAGGTTCCATTTTATTTCCTCTTTTTTTTTTTAATCATCATTAAAAAAAAAACTTGACTCGTATGTTTGCAGTGGATTCTTAAAAACACTCAAGTGCTGCGAAGATTTAAAACATTTTACAAAACCCACAATCATTGAAGTTGGCACGTTGTGTAAATCGTAAATAAAAACAGAATACAATAATTTTCAAATCCTAGACTGCAGAGACAAGGTACTTAACATTCGAACTGGTAAACGTTATTTTTTGCAAATATTAGCTCATTTGGAATTCGATGCCTGCAACCTGTTTCAAAAAAGTTGGCACAAGTGGCAACAAAGACTGAGAAAGTTGAGGAATGCTCATCAAACACTTATTTGGAACATCCCACAGGTGAAGAGGGTCATTGGGAACAGGTGAGTGCCATGATTGGGTATAAAAGCTGCTTGCATGAAATGGTCAGTCATTCAAAAACCAGGATGGGGAAAGGGTAGGAGTGTAACGGTATGTGTATTTGTATTGAACCGTTTCGGTACGGGGGTTCCGGTTCGGTTCGGAGGTGTACCGAACGAGTTTCCACACGAACATATGAAGTAGCCGCCTAAACTAAAGTCTTAACAAGCTGCTCAGCTCTGTTTGGCCTTTGTGTCCTACACAGCACTGACCATTGTCCCACCCACACAACCATCTGATTGGTTACATATATAGCGGTAACAGCCAATCAGCAGTGGGTATTCAGAGCGCATGTAGTCAGCGCTTCAACGACGAGCAGATAGGTTTTTAGCAGGTGAGCAGCGGACTCTCCCCAAATTATAATAAACACCTCCCAGTCAACGTTCTCTGTCCCGGGTATGACAAACTACATCCAGGCATGAGATGGGAGGTTGTGTGTGGGGTTAGTGAGTCCCAACTAACGTCTATAAAATGCACACAAAGAACCGTTTGCACCTTCTCTTGTGACTGGCGGGTGGTCAGCGCCATAAAGCTGAGCGGGTCCCTGGGTAAATGGGGCGCGGACAACCAACAGGACAGACTAAGTTCAACAGCACAGTAAGGCAGTTAGTCTAGGAGAAGGATCTCTGATATAAAATACCCCTTCCAACCCAGCGTGGAAGGTGTAGGCTAATAACCAGCATGAAAAGTACGCCAAATGGCAGAAACATGCTGAGGCTTTCGTCCAGCAGTGGACTGACAACGGCTGATGATGATGAGTCAACGTTCTAGAAACAAACTGCAGCTCAGCTGGCTCGCAGTCCTGGCTTGAGGTGAAGGCTAATGAACTTTTAGCGTAACGTTAGCTCATCTTGCGGTGTGTGTTTTAGCTCATTGTAGGGTGTGTGCGTGTGTGTGTGCGTGCGTGTGTATGCTAGCGATATAATAATGTAAGTGCATTATTATACCTACATGAACTCCATGGTGTTCAGGGAGGAATAATCTCTCCTATTGCTATTTTTTCAGCTATAGTTACATTAATCACCCTGCTATCACATGTTGATAAAAATATAACATTTACATGATAAAAATCAACTACAGGCTTCCCAAATGCTGTAATATTTTAAGCATGATGAGTTGGCTCGAAACTGTTTAATGTTGGCGGGTGGTCAGCGCCATAAAGCTGAGCGGGTCCCTGGGTAAATGGGGCGCGGACAACCAACTAAGTTGATGATGATGAGTCAACGTTCTAGAAACAAACTGCAGCTCAGCTCGCTCGCAGTCCTGGCTTGAGGTGAAGGCTAATGAACTTTTAGCGTAACGTTAGCTCATCTTGCGGTGTGTGTTTTAGCTCATTGTAGGGTGTGTGCGTGTGTGTGTGTGTGTGTGCGTGCGTGCGTGCGTGTGTATGCTAGCGATATAATAATGTAAGTGCATCATTAAGCCTACATGAACTCCATGGTGTTCAGGGATGAATAATCTCTCCTATTGCTATTTTTTCAGCTATAGTTACATTAATCATTAGTAATGTAGCAGCCTATTTTGAATGGCAGGGTCCCTGCTATCACATGTTGATAAAAATATAACATTTACATGATAAAAATCAACTACAGGCTTCCCAAAATGTTGTAATAAATTAAGCATGATGAGTTGACTCGAAACTGTTTAATGTTGCACTTTTTATATGTAGAAGAAACGTTTTGTCATTTTATTTAATCCGAGCAAAAAGTTGAGGCAGTTTAATGTTGATTAACGTGGGCAGAATTATTACAGTGTTCCCAATGTTAAAAGGATTAAGCCTTTGTTTACAAACTTGGTAAATAAATAACAAAAAAAATTATATTTTGTTGTTTTCTTACTGTACCGAAAATTGACCGAACCGTGACCTCTAAACCAAGGTACGTACCGAATCGACATTTTTGTGTACCGTTACACCTATAGGCGAGGTTCAACCCTTTGTGAACAAATGCGTGACAAAAATTATCCAACAGTTTAAGAACAACATTTCTCAACGAGCTATTGCAAGGAATTCCGGGATTTTACCATCTAAGGTCTGTAATATCATCAAAAGGTTTAGAGAATCTGGAGAAATCACTGAACTGTAAACCCGTTACTGCAGGCGTTACTGCACGAAAAAGTGACATCATGTGTGAAGGATATCACCACATGGGCTCAAGGACACTTCAGAAAACCACTGTCAGTAACTACAGTTTGTCGCTACATCTGTAAGTGCAAGTTAAAACTCTACTATGCAAAAAGTCATTTATCAATAACATGCACCTGATCATAGCACTGAGATTAGTGATGAGAAAGGAGATAACAAGGGCGGTCGGACGTAGAAAGTATTTAATGAAAGAGTTTTACAGATCACTGTTTAACATCAGTCTTAAGATACAAAACATTGTAAGTAGAAAACGTCACAAAAATGCTTATTTGCAAAATTGTCAACAAGACGCGAAGATAAAGGAAGTAGGTCAAACAACACCGTACCACTGTCATGTATTCTGTGCACTGATACACACAAAGGTAGGGTTCTTGATCCAACCACGAAAACATTGCTAAAACGTTGGGAACAAAGCTCAGCTTCCTCAGCCGTCCATGCTTGTGCTGCTTAAAAGAGCCGGTGCCCAGACGTTTTTGGAACTGAAACTTGCCAAACACATCCAAGAATGTACATTTTCTTCTTTTTTTTTGTTCACCAAAAGGAGAAACAAGTAGTATTGCTTTGACATGCGCTCAAGGGAGGAATGGCATAATGACACAACGATGACTAATCACATAAAATTAAAATGCCGTATATATCCAAGTAAACGCCCTTGGGCAAATAACCGCCCATGTTCTAAAAGCCGCCCATTTTGTGAATTAAACGCCTCTTCCTAGTAATAGCCCATGTATAGCGGCACACCACAACTGATGGACGGGAATACTTTAAGCGGGAAGAAGAACAGAAAGTTTGACTTAAAGTTCAAGCTAGCGGTTGTGAAGTATGCGGAGCAGGATTCTGGTTTGGCAGCGGCCAGGCAGTTTAACGTTGACCCACAACGTGTACGCGAATGGAAACAAAAAAAGGGAGAACTACTATCTCAGTCGGCAATGGATGGAAAACGGGCACGCTTATCTGGCGGAGGTAGGAAGAAAGTGAACGACGGAGTTTGATGCTAATTTGTGTCAGTGGATACATAACGTTCGTGGACTGAACCACCGTGTGTCCCGCAAAATGATCCGCATTAAGGCCAAGGGGTTGTATGCGACCGCGAGTGACACGAGTGGCTGGCTCAATCGATTCCTGCGTCGGAACAACTTTAGCCCCAGGAGGAGAACAACTGTTGCACAGAAGGACGCTCCCGTCGAGAAGATTGTCAACTTCCTCGTTTTCTATAGAGGCCAAGAAAATCCAACCCAAGAATATCATCGCCATGGATGAAACAGCCGTCTGGTTTGACATGGTTGGTTTTAGTACGGTCAATGAGAGGGGCGCTCGTTCCATCTGCCTCAAAACCACCGGCTACGAGAAGGCACGCGTCACGGTGGCTCTTGCAGCCAAAGCAGACGGGACAAAGTTGAAGCCTTACATTGTGTTTAAAGGTGCTGTCCGTGATGTAAACCAAGAATGGCTGGTTTAATGATGACCTGACAAAGAATTGGCTCCAGAGGGCAGTGGGGAAAATTCACTTCGTACCAAGGTTACTTGCATGGGACTCGTACCGATGCCATATCGAGGCCACGAAGGCAGAGCTCAAAAGGGGCTACAACCTTTCAATGGCTGTTATATCTGGAGGTTGCACAAAGTACCTGCAGGCCCCCGATGTTGTGTGGAATGGCCCTTTCAAAGCGCAGCTCCGTGACTACTATGATAACTGGATGGCTGGTGATAAAGACAAGACCTACACCAAGTCAGGGAACCTGAGAGCCCCTTTCTCCGCTGCCTCCTGGTCGACTCGGTCCTGGGAGCCTGGGATGCTCTGGATCGGGACACGCTGATCAACTCATTCAAGGTAGGCTGGCTGGCTGTGTGTGTGTGTGTTGCAAACAGTAGCCATAGCTGATTGTTGCTTTCTGGTATCCTACAAGGTGTGTGGGCTGACGGTGGCAGCTGATGGGAGTGAGGACCAGCTCATTTACTGCCTCAAGGAGGGACAGCCATGTCAGGCAGGCAGAGAGATGCTGTTGAGGGCCAGACAGCAGGGTGCTGCTGTGGTTCAGGAAGAGGAGAGTGATGAGGAACAGCAGTTCCTCAATGAACTTGTGATTGAAGAGTAGGATGATGATGAGGGGGGTGATGGAGAGGAAGAGGAGGAGGAAGAAGGGGGAGAAAGATGATGAGTTGGTTTGAGTTGCATTTGGGGTTGCGTTTGCTGCAGTATTCTTGTTTTGATGGTTTTATAGAGTACTTGGTACCATGATTTTATTTTTCCTGTATGCTGCTTTATTTAAAACTTGGAATACTGTAGCCTTTATTTTATTTAAGTGACACTATTATCGTTCTGTTTCGATGGTGGGTTTTATACTTGAGTACTTGGTACCATAATTTTATTTTTCCCGGTAGGCTGCTTTATTTAAAAACTCTATTTTCAGTATTGGTATTATATTTGACAATTGTTGCACTGCTGCCATGTTTTTGTTTGTATGTTTACAAAAGCTTTTACATGTAAAGTATTTCATACAGGAAAAAATAATACTGGACAGTAACCATTGTAACCAAATAATGACCTGGTGCAGGCTGGTGCAAAAATAAATAAAAGACTTGTGCGAATAACCGCCTGCTTCTTTTAAACGCCCGTCTCCAAAAATTATATTGTGAAATAAACGCCCAGGTTACTATTTGGTAATATACGGTATGTCCATTTAGCCATAATTTGATTTTTTGTAAGAGTCCAATTATTTTCTTATGTAAAACTAGCTGAATTTGAACTGTTTTTAAAACAAATACAATGCGGAAATACACTATATTGCCAAAAGTATTTGGCCACCCATCCAAATGACCAGAATCAGGTGTCCTAATGACTTGGCCACAGGTGTATAAAATAAAGCTTTTAGGCAAGAGACTGTTTCTACAATCATTTGTGAAAAAACGGGCGGCTCTCAGGATCAGTGATTTCCAGCGTGGAATTGTCATAGAATGCCACCTGTGCAACAAATCCAGTCGTGAAATGTCATCGCTTTGTTATAAGAAAATGGAAGAGTTTGGGAACAACAGCAACTCAGCCACCCAGTGGTAGGCCACGTAAACTGACAGAGAGGGGTCAACGGATGCTGAAGCGCAGGGGTGCCCACACTTTTTCTGCAGGCGAGCTACTTTTCAATTGACTAACTCGAGGGGATCTACCTCATTTATATATATCATTTATATTTATTTATTTATGAAAGAGACATTTTTGTAAACAAGTTAAATGTGTTTAATGATAATACAAGCATGTGTAACACATATAGATGTCTTTCTTTCACGAAGACAAGAATATAAGTTGGTGTATTACCTGATTCTGATGACTTGCATTGATTGGAATCAGACAGTAATGATGATAAACGCCCACATTTTCAAATGGAGGAGAAAAAAAGTTGTCCTTTCTGTACAATACCACATGAAAGTGGTTGGTTTTTGGCATCTAATTCATCCAGCTTCCATACACTTTACAAGAAAAACATTGGCGGCAAATTCCGTAGCTTGCTTGATTGACATTCACGGCACCCGAGGGTCTTGTGAGATGACGCTGGCTGCTGCCAGTTCATTATTATGAAAAAATGACAGAGAGGAAGGCGAGAAACACTTTTTATTTCAACAGACTTTCGCGCCGTCCCTTCCGTCAAAACTCTAAAGGCCGACTGCACATTTCCTATCTTCACAATAAAAGCCCTGCTTCATGCTGCCTGCGCTAACAAAATAAGAGTCTCGGAAAGCTGGCGTGCACAAGTGATATGCACGCCAGCTTTCTGAGGGATCGCTTGTGCACGCCAGTTTTCCGAGACTCTGTATTTAGTTAGCGCAGGCAGCATGAAGCAGGGCTTTTATTGTGAAGATAGGAAATGTGCAGTCGGCCGTTAGAGTTTTGACGGAAGGTACGGCGCGAGAGTCTGTTGAAATAAAAAGTGTTTCTCGCCTTCCTCTCCGTCATATTTTAATAATAATGATCTTGCAGCAGCCAGCGTCATCTCACAAGACCCTCCGGTACCGTGAATGTCATTTAAGTGACGTCTTGGTGAAGATTGATGATCACTATTTTTTAGGTCTATTTTTTTGAAAAGCCTGGCTGGAGATCGACTGACACACCCCCCGCGGTCGACTGGTAGCTCGCGATCGACGTAATGGGCACCCCTGGTGAAGCGCATAGTGCAAAGAGGTTGCCGACTTTCTGCACAGTCAGTTGCTACAGAGCCCCAAACTTCATGTGACTTTCCAATTAGCCCACGTACAGTACGCAGAGAGCTTCATTGAATGCGTTTCCATGGCCGTGCAGCTGCATCTAAGCATACATCACAATGCGTCGGATAAAGTGATGTGAAGTACGTCACCACTGGACTGTAGAGCAGTGGAGACGCGCTCTCTGGAGTGATGAATTACACCATGGGTGTCAAACTCTGGCCCGCGGGCCAAATATGGCCCGCCATGTAATTTCATTTGGCCCTTGAGGCAATATCAAATCAACATTAGAGCTGGCCCGCCGCTGTAACACCGCATTCACTGCTAATACTCATACTCGTCAACCCTCCCAATTTTCCCGGGAGACTCCCGAAGTTCTGTGCCCCTCCCGAATTTCTCCCGATTTCCACTTGGACAATAATACTAGGGGCGGGCCGTAAAAGCACTGCTTTTGGCGTTCTCTACATGTCGCCACGTCCGCTTTTCTTCCATAAAAAGAGCGTGCCGGCCCACTCACATAATATATGCGGCTCATACACACACACACGAATGTATGCAAGGCATACTTGGTCAACAGCCATACAGGTCACACTGAGGGTGGCCGTATAAACAACTTTAACACTGTTACAAATATCCGCCACACTGTGAACCCACAGCAAATAAGAATGACAAACACATTTCGGGAGAACATCCGCACTGTAACACAACATAAATACCCAGAACCCCTAACTCTTCCGGGACGCGACAATATACACCCCCGCTACCACCAACTCTAACCCGCCGCCGAAAAAAGGCATTAAATTTGTGTTTTTATTTTATTTTATATGCCATTGATATTTTTTAATTATTATTATTTGAAACTGGATTTTGCATGTCACTATAAAGTTATATAAGCCTTACTTGGTCAATATTCAATGCAAAACTTGTTTGGGTCCCTATTAAATGGTTAATTTGTTCAACCTCGGCCCGCGGCTTTGTTCAGTTTTAAATTTTGGCCCGCTCTGTATTTGAGTTTGACACCCCTGAATTACACTTTTCCATCTGGCAATCTGATGGACGAGTCCGGGTTTGGAGGTTGCAAGGAGAACGGTACATTTCAGACTGCACTGTGCCGAGTGTGAAATTTGGTGCAGGAGGAATTATGGTGTGAGGTTGTTTTTCAGGGGTTGACCTTGGCCCCTTAGTTCCAGTGAAAGGAACTTTGAATGATCCAGGATACCAAAACATGTTGGACAATACCACGCGGGAACAGTTTGGAGCGAATCCCTACCTCTTCAAACATGATTGTGCACCGGTGCACTAAGCAAGGTCCATAAAGACATGGAAGACAAGAGTCTGGTCTGGATGAACTTGACTGGCCTGCACAGAGTCCTGACCTGATACAACACCATCAGGATGAATTAGAACGAAGACTGAGAGCCAGGCCTAATCCACCAACATCAATGCGCTTTTAGAAGAATGGTCAAAAATTCTTATAAACACACTCCGCAACCTTGTGGACAGCCTTCCCAGAAGAGTTGAAGCTGTAATATCTGCAAAAGGTGATCCGACGTCATATTAAGCCCTATGGTTTAGGAATGCAACGGCACTTCAAGTTCATATGTGAGTCAAGGCAGGTGGCCAAATACTTTTGGCAATATAGTGTATTTAAAATGCACCATGACTTTCTCCAGCCTGTGGAATGTCTTTCGGGCGGCATAGCTCGGTTGGTAGAGTGGCCGTGCCTGCAACTTGAGGGTTGCAGGTTCGATTCCCGCTTGTGACATCCTAGTCACTGCCATTGTGTCCTTGGGCAAGACACTTTACCCACCTGCTCCCAGTGCCACCCACGCTGGTTTAAATGTAACTTAGATATTGGGTGTCACTATGAAAAGCGCTTTGAGTCACTTGAGAAAAGCGCTATATAAAATATAATTCACATGTAAAGGCGCTTTATATGACATTTTACTGCAAAAGTTCCCCAAGCCTCTTCCTGCTCCATCACTGTTAAGAATATAGTAAGAAAGGGATTCCTATGGCTCAATTTCTGGGTGAATCTCACATGAAAGTAATGGGACGTTACACACACACACAAAAAAATGCTGGGTTATTTTGATAACCCACTTAATGAGTTACATTTTGGAGTTATTTTCATGAAGAGAAATCTATTTTTTGGGGTTATAAGGGTGTTATTTGTTCTCAATTTCTGGGTTTTCAAAAAGATGAACCTTTTTTTTGTTGTTGGTTTTTTTTTTAAGTAAAAAATTACTTTTTTCTTCAAGGGAATTTTATTATGGATTAGTCTTATTAACATTATTTACAATCATACATCTTCTGTACATGGACATAATGCAGTGGACCATCTCACCACACCTAGTGTGTAACAATCTTTGGTACTTTATATTTCAACATGCTGTATAGCAGCGGTAGGGAACCTATGGTTCTAGAGCCAGATGTGGCTCTTTTGATGACTGCATCTGGCTCTCTGATAAATCTGAGCTGACGTTGCTTAACACGATAAGTAAAGAATAATTCCGCTGGTAATCACAGTGTTAAAAATAATGTTCAAAATATAAAACATTCTCATGCATTTTTAATCCATCCACCTGTTCAAGAAGTTGCGTTAATGGTAAGAAGTTATTTATTATTGGTTAGTGTGGGGCTTGCCCTCCTGGGGGTTCTTCAGACCCCCAAGCACCGACATGAGATCCTGTTTAAGGTTACAATATTGTTTTATTTTTCAATAAGTTGCTTTCCAGCAATAGTTTTTCCAGCCCCAACCCAGTCTCTCCTCCTGGCTGCTGCTTATAACAGAGCGACAGGTGATTAGATAACAAGGCCCAGCTGGGCCATCTACGCACCTGTCGCTGCAGGCCCGCAGGCCACGCTCCCTCCACAGTTAGCTTCAGAATAACAATGTTATTACAAAGAATAAGAGACCTATTATACTCTAGAAATGTTGCTCTTACTTAAAAATGCACGTGTTTAGTTGTGTTCAGTGTTAAAAAAAATATTATATGGCTCTTACGAAAATATATTTTAAAATATTTGGCTTTTTGGCTCTCTCATCCAAAAAGGTTCCCGACCCCTGCTGTATAGAACTACTAAGATGACTGGGACGACAATTCTTGTAAAAAAAATGTCACTCATATCTTGCTTTTGAGTATATTTTAATAGAATTAACATCATTTAGATCAGTAATTGGGAAAGGAGTAGGAGATACCAGCAGTAAATTTTATAATTTTTAACCAACTATCGGGTCAAAGGGCACTAAATTGCGCAACCCAATAGTTGGGTTTAGAATAACCCAACATTGTAGTGAGCATAAATCAGCTTTTGGCTTAAATAAGTCAACCCGATAGCTGGGTTATGACTCAACCAACATTGACTTAGCATAACTCTTTTGGTTAAACAATTAAACACAAAAGTTGGGTTAAAAAAATTAACCTAGAATGTTGAGTTAAAATAACCCAAATAAGGGGTTCAGCCTTCTCTTAACCACCAGTAAAAAATAGCTCAATTTTAACAAAACATTGTTTAGTGTGTAGTAATTTTGCAATGCAGTCTGCTGAAAATTATGGAAAGCACCACTCTAAATAGCAACTGACTCTGTAGTCAAAGCTGGAATTTCGATTTTAAGATAGTCAACACTCCTGCTATCTGGTGGGTAAAGTGGATATTGCACCCTCCCGATTCGTCATGTTTCATATGTCAGGTAAACCGTGACAAATAAATCACGTTCGTCCTGTATGATTTCCCCTCATGATCTCAGTAGCTTTATTGATGCTTGTCTTAAAAGCCTGTGTTTCTGCGTTCAAATTCCAGTTGATTTATGAACTTTACTATTCGGTTACTCTGCAGCATCGCGTGGACATCGGGGGCGGTACCTCTGGATTGGCAGACAGGGGTGGTGGTTCCTCTCTTTAAGAAGGGGGACCGGAGGGTGTGTTCCAACTATGGTGGGATCACACTCCTCAGCCTTCCCGGTAAGGTTTATTCAGGTGTACTGGAGAGGAGGCTACGCCGGATAGTCGAACCTCGGATTCAGGAGGAACAGTGTGGTTTTCGTCCTGGTCGTGGAACTGTGGACCAGCTCTATACTCTCGGCAGGGTTCTTGAGGGTGCATGGGAGTTTGCCCAACCACCCAGTCTATATGTGCTTCGTGGACTTGGAGAAGGCATTCGACCGTGTCCCTCGGAAAGTCCTGTGGGGAGTGCTCAGAGAGTATGGGGTATCGGACTGTCTTATTGTGGCGGTCCGCTCCCTGTACGATCAGTTTCAGAGCTTGGTCCGCATTGCCGGCAGTAAGTCGAACACATTTCCAGTGAGGGTTGGACTCCGCCAAGGCTGTCCTTTGTCACCGATTCTGTTCATAACTTTTATGGACAGAATTTCTAGGCGCAGTCAAGGCGTTGAGGGGTTCCGGTTTGGTGGCCGCGGGATTAGGTCTCTGCTTTTTGCAGATGATGTGGTCCTGATGGCTTCATCTGACCGGGATCTTCAGCTCTCACTGGATCGGTTCGCAGCCGAGTATGAAGCACCCGGAATGAGAATCAGCACCTCCAAGTCCGAGTCTATGGTTCTCGCCCGGAAAAGGGTGGAATGCCATCTCCGGGTTGGGGAGGAGACCCTGCCCCAAGTGGAGGAGTTCAGGTACCTAGGAGTCTTGTTCACGAGTGGGGGAAGAGTGGATCGTGAGATCGACAGGCGGATCGGTGCGGCGTCTTCAGTAATGCGGACGTTGTACCGATCCGTTGTGGTGAAGAAGGAGCTGAGCCGGAAGGCAAAGCTCTCAATTTACCGGTCGATCTACGTTCCCATCCTCACCTATGGTCATGAGCTTTGGGTCATGACCGAAAGGATAAGATCACGGGTACAAGCGGCCGAAATGAGTTTCCTCCGCCGTGTGGCGGGGCTCTCCCTTAGAGATAGGGTGAGAAGCTCTGCCATCCGGGAGGAACTCAAAGTAAAGCCGCTGCTCCTCCACATCGATAGGAGCCAGATGAGGTGGTTCGGGCATCTGGTCAGGATGCCACCCGAACGCCTCCCTAGGGAGGTGTTTAGGGCACGTCCAACCGGTAGGAGGCCACGGGGAAGACCCAGGACACGTTGGGAAGACTATGTCTCCCGGCTGGCCTGGGAACGCCTCGGGATCCCCCGGGAAGAGCTAGACGAAGTGGCTGGGGAGAGGGAAGTCTGGGTTTCCCTGCTTAGGCTGTTTCCCCCGCGACCCGACCTCGGATAAGCGGAAGAAGATGGATGGATGGATGGATGGACTATTCAGTTTTCAAAGTGTGAAACATTTTGTTATAAGGGGGCACCAAATAAAACTGGTCATATGGCAAAGTACACAGTTGGTCACTTTTAAAACTGAACACGTTTACTACAGTAACAAAGCACATTTGCATACAAATGAATGTAAGAGCAGTTTTAGGAAGAAAAAACGGACCAATGAGTGTATTTCAAAACAACATATTTGAATTGTGTTAACATTGAGCAGAGCACCACTTAAAGTAAGAAAAAACAAACAACTGACAATACAATTTGATTACTAGTTTATATCGAGGGCTCACTTTGAGGAAGTGTAGGACATGAGGAAGAGAGCGTGGTCAGTGACTACACACACAGAAGAAACCCTTACGGTTGATAAAAATGTTTTGTATGTAGAAAATGCGAAGAATGAGGAGAGGCTGCACCCATTAATGCGCTGGAAGAGATTACTGCACTTGTATTTATCTTATCACAGGCACTGGTGCACATGTGAAATTCCTATCCTAGTCTGCCAAGCGGCACTATGTATTCAATAACAGGACACGGATACTCCACAATGTACTCTACAAACTAGTACTGTAATATTGTTGGAGAGATGAAAGAAAAATGACCCGGGGCAGGGGGTTCCAAATTTTTTGACTTGGGGGCCGCATTGGGCTAAACATTTTTTATTAGATTAGATTAGATCAGGGGTGCCCATTACGTCGATCGCGAGCTACCAGTCGACCGCGGGGGGTGTGTCAGTCGATCTCCAGCCAGGCTTTTAAAGAAAATAGACCTAAAAATGAGTGATCGTCAATCTTCACCAAGACGTCACTTAAATGACATTCACGGTACCGGAGGGTCTTGTGAGATGACGCTGGCTGCTGCAAGATCATTATTATTAAAATATGACCGAGAGGAAGGCGAGAAACACTTTTTATTTCAACAGACTCTCGCGCCGTACCTTCCGTCAAAACTCTAAAGGCCGACTGCACATTTCCTATCTTCACAATAAAAGCCCTGCTTCATGCTGCCTGCGCTAACTAAATACAGAGTCTCGGAAAACTGGCGTGCACAAGCGATCCCTCAGAAAGCTGGCGTGCACATCACTTGTGCACGCCAGCTTTCCGAGACTCTTATTTTGTTAGCGCAGGCAGCATGAAGCAGGGCTTTTATTGTGAAGATAGGAAATGTGCAGTCGGCCTTTAGAGTTTTGACGGAAGGGACGGCGCGAAAGTCTGTTGAAATAAAAAGTGTTTCTCGCCTTCCTCTCTGTCATTTTTTCATAATAATGAACTGGCAGCAGCCAGCGTCATCTCACAAGACCCTCGGGTGCCGTGAATGTCAATCAAGCAAGCTACGGAATTTGCCGCCAATGTTTTTCTTGTAAAGTGTATGGAAGCTGGATGAATTAGATGCCAAAAACCAACCACTTTCATGTGGTATTGTACAGAAAGGACAACTTTTTTTCTCCTCCATTTGAAAATGTGGGCGTCTATCATCATTACTGTCTGATTCCAATCAATGCAAGTCATCAGAATCAGGTAATACACCAACTTATATTCTTGTCTTCGTGAAAGAAAGACATCTATATGTGTTACACATGCTTGTATTATCATTAAACACATTTAACTTGTTTACAAAAATGTCTCTTTCATAAATAAATAAATATAAATTATATATATAAATGAGGTAGATCCCCTCGAGTTGGTCAATTGAAAAGTAGCTCGCCTGCAGAAAAAGTGTGGGCACCCCTGGATTAGATGGTACTTTATTGATTCCCTCAGGAGAGTTCCTTCAGGAAAAGAAAAATGTTCAGCACAATCCCATTCAAGATCAGACAAACATTACATGTATAAACATCTACATTTATATGTGTGTATTAGAGATGCGCGGATAGGCAATTATATCATCCGCATCCGCATCACAAAAATCGTCATCCACCCGCCGTCCAACCGAACCAACATTTTATCGGGACCGTACCCGCCCACTGAATTAGAGGTTTGCCACCTTTACCACTCACAGAGCTATTTAAAATTGTTTCATAGAGAAATGTGGTCAATTGGAGCCGCTAACGTTCTCGCGACTATCCAATAGCATTCATCCTGATGCCATTGCCTTTGACACCTTCAACAACATGTACGAACCAATTGTTGGCCCAGCAACATGCTGTGTGCAGCTTTCGCAATCACACGATGTAGATTGAAAGGCATACTGGGTGATACAGAGTACACTGATGGTTGTGATATAAACAACTTTAACACTTACTAATATGCGCCACGCTGTGAAGCCACACAATACAAGATTGACAAACACACTTCGGGAGAACATCCTCACAGTAACACAACATAAACGCAACACAACTAATACCCATAATCCTTTGTATTCATGACACAACCTGAATATATTTTACACCCCCGCGCCCCAACCCCGCCCACCTTGCCGACGCACATGGGGGGGGGGTTATGGTGTATAAAATAGGAAGTGTCATGAATACAAAGGATTATGGGCAAGAAATCTGCGTTCAAAAGACTCCGGGTTATTAGTGATTCCTAAAGACCAAAAAAAGTCTCCGGGCTATAGAGCGTTTTCCGTTCGGGCTCCAGTACTCTGGAATGCCCTCCCGGTAACAGTTCGAGATGCTACCTCAGTAGAAGCATTTAAGTCTCACCTTAAAACTCATCTGTATACTCTAGCCTTTAAATAGACCTCCTTTTTAGACCAGTTGATCTGCCGCTTCTTTTCTTTTTTCTCCTATGTCCCCCCCTCCCTTGTGTAGGGGGTCCGGTCCGATGACCATGGATGAAGTTCTGGCTGTCCAGAGTCGAGACCCAGGATGGACCGCTCGCCTGTATCGGTTGGGGACATCTCTACGCTGCTGATCCGCCTCCGCTTGGGATGGTTTCCTGTGGACGGGACTCTTGCTGCTGTCTTGGATCCGCTTTGAACTGAACTCTCGCGGCTGTGTTGGAGCCACAATGGATTGAACTTTCACAGTATCATGTTAGACCCGCTCGACATCCATTGCTTTCGGTCCACTAGAGGGGGGAGGTTGCCCATATCTGAGGTTTCTCATAGTCAGCATTGTCACTGGCGTCCCACTGCATGTGAATTCTCCCTGCCCACTGGGTGTGAGTTTTCCTTGCCCTTTTGTGGGTTCTTCCGAGGATGTCGTAGTCGTAATGATTTGTGCAGTCCTTTGAGACATTTGTGATTTGGGGCTATATAAATAAACATTGATTGATTGATTGATATTTGTTGTGTTGCGTTTATGTTGTGTTACTGTGAGGATGTTCTCCCGAAATGTGTTTGTCGTTCTTAATTGGTGTGGCTTCACAGCGTGGCGCATATTACTGAAAGTGTTAAAATTGTTTATATCACAACCATTAGTGTACTCTGTGTCACCCAGTATGCCTTGCAGTCGTGTGCGTGTTGCCAAGGAAACCACACACAACATGATGCTGGACTGACAAGCAGGTCGTGTATGACGTAGAAGGCGTCAAAGCCAATGGCTTCACAGCTCACACTAATATTTAATATCTGGGTGACTGCCAGCAGTCATTTAAGAGAATAATAGCGTCTCTTATTGACTCCTTCGCTTTATGACACGGGGTTTAAATGGCTCTTAGAATGGCAAAGGATACCGATCCCAGAACCATGCATATCAAATGTCTCCGGGTGGTTCACCCGCCAACCGCCCGAATCTAATTAAAATCAATTTTTTCGTCATGTCAACCGCCCGACCCGAGGACTCCGCGGATGAGACCGCAAACCGTGCATCTCTAGTGTGTATATATGTATGAAATGTGTATATATACTGTATACAGTACAGGCCCAGCGTTTGGACACACCTAATTCAATGCGTTTTCTTTATTTTCATGACTTTTTTATTGTAGATTGTCACTGAAGGCATCAAAACTATGAATGAACACATGTGGAGTTACGTACTTATAACTGAAATGCCATCCATCCATCCATTTTCTACCGCTTATTCCCTTTCGGGGTCGCGGGGGGCGCTGGCGCCTATCTCAGCTACAATCGGGCGGAAGGCGGCGTACACTCTGGACAAGTCGCCACCTCATCGCAGGGCCAACACAGATAGACAGACAACATTCACACTCACATTCACACACTAGGGCCAATTTAGTGTTGCCAATCAACCTATCCCCAGGTGCATGTCTTTGGAAGTGGGAGGAGGCCGGAGTACCCAGAGGGAACCCACGCATTCACGGGGAGAACATGCAAACTCCACACAGAAAGATCCCGAGCCTGGATTTGAACCCAGGACTGCAGGAACTTCGTATTGTGAGGCAGACGCACTAACCCCTCTTCCACTGTGAAATGCATTTTGTTAATATGAAGGTGAAAAGCGTCACAAAGACGAGTATATGTTTGATTGAATTGTTTACAAAAGCCTACAAATCAGAAATTATTGATGAAACTGTTCCATGCTTGTATAAGGGTGTGTTGAATATGAAATCATCCTCAACTTCATATATTAAAACAAAATGGGAGGAGGAAGGAGGGATGACTATGACAATAATATGGAAATATCAATGGATTTGTACGGCATAGCTCGGTTGGTAGAGTGACCGTGCCAGCAACTTGAGGGTTGCAGGTTCGATTCCCGCTTGTGCCATCCTAGTTACTGCCGTTGTGTCCTTGGGCAAGACACTTTACCCACCTGCTCCCAGTGCCACCCACACTGGTTTAAAATGTAACTTAGATATTGGGTGTCACTATGTAAAGCGCTTTGAGTCACTTGAGAAAAGCGCTATATAAATATAATTCACTTCACTTCACTACCAGCTCACTCAAGTGAAGGGAGTTTGGCTGGAAAAGTTTGATCAGATTTTTTATTACACCTTTTTAGAAGTCTCACTATGATAACTCCCCTGCCCGTTGGAGAAATTGTGGGAATTTAAAGGCCTACTGAAACTTACTACTATCCACCACGCAGTCTGACAGTTTATATATCAATGATGAAATATTAACATTGCAACACATGCCAATACGGCCTTTTTAGTTTACTAAGTTACAATTTTAAATTTCCCGGGAGTTTCTTCTTGAAAATGTCGTGTAATGATGACGTGTATGCAAGACGTCACGGGTTTTAAGGAAGTATGAGCGCTGCACACACACACACAGCTAAAAGTTGTCTGCTTTAACGGCATAATTACACAGTATTTTGGAGATCTGTGTTGCTGAATCTTTTGCAATTTGTTCAATTAATATTGGAGAAGTCACAGTAGAAAGATGGAGTTGGGAAACTTGAGCCTTTAGCCACACAAACACACGGGGATTCCTTGTTTAAAATTCCTGGAGGTGAAACTTTACTATGGATCAGAGCGCGGTCAAGAGAACATGGAACCCTACCACATGTCAACCAGCAGGTTTCGGTGAGACAATTGTGGTTAAAAAGTCAGTTCTTACCGGAGAAAAGCGGAGCTTGTGCCGTCCATAAAGCTGCCGTCGACTCTCGTCAAGACACCCGTGGACACACCCTTCCGACTATCAGGTACTATTTAACTCACTAAAACACTAGCAACACAATAGAAATATAAGGGATTTCCCAGAATTAATCTAGTAATAGTCTCTAAAAACATCGGAATCCGTCCCAATGCAATTGTGTTTTTTTTTTTACTTGTTTTTTCATCATCATTTTTTTTTCTAGTCCGTCGCTGTCAATATCCTCTAACACAAATCTTTCATTCTCGCTCAAATTAATGGGGAAATTGTCGTTTTCTCGGTCCGAATAGCACTTTTTGTTGGAGGCTCCCATTAAAATCAATGTGAATATATGAGGAGCCATCAAACATGTGACGTCATCGTCTGCGACTACCAAGAAGAGGCAGGGCTTTTCTCTTAACACCGAAAGTTGCGAACTTTATCGTGGATGTTCTCTACTAAATCCTTTCAGCCAAAATATGGCAATATCGCAAAATGATCAAGTATGACACATAGAATGGACCTGCTATCCCCGTTTAAATAAGAACATCTCATTTCAGTGGGTCTTTAAACCACTACCATGTTTTCTGGGACTACTCCACCATAAAGGACGGTTGGAAACAGATACACCAAGCTCTACAGCAGGGGTCACCAACGCGGTGCCCGCAGGCACCAGGTCGCCCGTAAGGACCAGATGAGTGGCCCGCTGGCCTGTTCTAAAAATAGCTCAAATAGCAGTGAGCTGCCTCTATTTTTTAAATTGTATTTATTTACTAGCAAGCTGGTCTCGCTCTGCTCGACATTTTTAATTCTAAGAGGAACAAAACTCAAATAGAATTTGAAAATCCAAGAAAATATTTTTAAGACTTGGTCTTCACTTGTTTAAATAAATTTCAGAAAGACAATTTTAGAGAAAAAATACAACCTTTAAAATGATTTTAGGATTTTTAAACACATAACTTTTTACCTTTTAAATTCCTTCCTGACAATTTAAATCAATGTTCAAATACATTTATTTTTTTTATTGTAAAGAATAATAAATACATTTTAATTTAATTCTTCATTTTAGCTTCTGTTTTTTCGACGAAGAATATTTGTGAAATATTTCTTCAAACTTATTATGACTAAAATAAAATAAAAAATATTCTGGCAAATCTAAAAAATCTTTAGAATCAAATTTAAATCTTATTTCAAAGTCTTTTGAATTTCTTTTAAAATTTTTGTTCTGGAAAATCGAGAAGAAATAGTGATTTGTCTTTGTTAGACATAAAGCTTGGTCCAATTTGCTATATATTCTAACAAAATGCAGATTCGATTTTAACCTATTTAAAACATGTCATCAAAATTCTAAAATTAATTTTAATCAGGAAAAATTACTAATGATGTTCCATAAATTATTTTTTTAATTTTTTCCCAAAAATTCGAAGTAGCTAGTTTTTCTCTTCTTTTTTTCGGTTGAATGTTTCAAAATTTTATTTTCATTGTTTTCTCCTCTTTTAAACCGTTCAATTGAGTGTTTTTTTTTCATCATTTATTCTCTACAAAAAAACCTTCCGTAAAAGGAAAAAAATGTATGACGGAATGACGGACAGAAATACCCATTTTTTTATATATATATATATATATAGATTTATTTATTAAAGGTAAATTGAGCAAATTGGCTATTTCTTGCAATCTTTTAAAGTGTGTATCAAACTGGTAGCTTTTCGCATTAATCAGTACCCAAAAAGAAGCTCTTGGTTTCAAAAAGGTTGGTGACCCCGGCTCTACAGGATATTTTCAAACAAGAAATACCCCTTGAAAGTTAAACTTTGTGTTTTGGACTTGCACCTCAGGACTGGCTGAAGAAAGATAAACACTTAATGAATATCCTACTGGTGGCTTGTAAAAAGACCATCACTAGGAAATGGATATCCCAGGAGAGCCCAACTTTGAGGCAATGGATGGAAACCACAATGGACATATATAACATGGAGAAGATAATTGCCTTTATTAATTATGAATTGGAGAAATTTACTTCATACTGGGAAAACTGGGTCAATTATGTCACGCCCCATAAGCCTGACTTAAATTTTTCAAATTAGTGCACTGTTTAAAAAAAAATAAAAATACTCTCTATATGTGTATATGTATGTATATATATATATATATATATATATATATATATATATATATGTATGTGTATGTATATATATATATATATATATATATATATATATATATATATATATATATATATGTTTCTTGGTATTTTATTTTTGTCTATTATTATTTATTTTTGTTTATTGCTTTGATGTATTTGTAGATACTTTTTTTTAAATATTTTTTTGTTTTGGTTTTTTCCTGTTTTTTTTTGGGGGGGGGGTGGTATGATGGGGTATAAACAAAAAAAATATTTTGACATTTAGGGCAGACAATAGCTATATGATGTATGTGAATATGACGTAATGGATAGAAATGTCTGATGCTGGATGTCAATAAAAATAAAATGAAAAAAAGAAAGAAATAACTGAAATGGTTTTCACTTCACAGGTGTGCTTAAAGCACATCAAGAGTAAGCCAAGAGTGTGCAAAGCAGCAATCAGAGCAAAGGGTGGCTATTTTGAAGAATCTAGAATATAAAACATGTTTTCAGTTATTGCCCTTTTTTTGTTAGGTACCTAACTCCACGTGTGTTCATTCATAGTTGTGATGCCTTCAGTGACAATCTACAATGTAAATAATCATGAAAATAAAGAAAATCCATTGAATGAGGAGAAGGTGTTTCCAAACTTTTGGCCTGTACTGTATATTAATATAATGGATATATAATTAATGATTAACATCATTGGATATTAAGAGTATGTAAAAGTTCGACTTATACCTTGTTTACTTCTGTGACAACTTTAAGGTTTTGTAATCATTCAGAAATATCAAGCAGCTAAAAATGCTCCCTGCATAGATGGTTTCGCATTTTTCCCATCCTGTTTTGTAATGGATTTAAATGAGTGTAATTTTGAACATTGCACGGTGTTTTAACTTTTCTTTTAATGTCCACAAAGTTCAGTGAGCAGGTTGTGTTATGTTACATGGTCAACACACGTGTGACCGTGTGTGTGTGTGTGTGTGTACCATATTTTTCGGACTATAAGTTGCAGTTTTTTTCATAGTTTGGCCAGGGGTGCGACTTATACTCAGGAGCGACTTGTGTGTGAAATTATTAAAGGGGAACATTATCACCAGAACTATGTAAGCTTCAATATATACCTTGATGGTGCAGAAAAAAGACCATATATTTTTTTAACCGATTTCCGAATTCTAAATGGGTGAATTTTGGCGAATTAAACGCCTTTCTGTTTATCGCGCTGGAGGCGATGACGTCAGAATGTGACGTCGCCGAGGTAACACACCCACCATTTTCATTTTCAACACATTACAAACACCGGGTCTCAGCTCTGTTATTTTCATTTTTTTTGACTATTTTTTGGAACCTTGGAAACATCATGCTTCGACGGTGTGTTGTCGGAGGGTGTAACAACACTAACAGGGAGGGATTCAAGTTGCACCACTGGCCCGAAGATGCCAAAGTGTCTGCCGCCAGACCCCCCTTGTATGTGCTGGAGTGTCTCCACATTTTACCGGTGATGCTAAGGCAGACATGGCACAGAGATGTATGGATAACCTGCAGATGCATTTGCAACGATAGTCAACGAAATCACAAAGGTGAGTTTTGTTGATGTTGTTGACTTATGTGCTAATCAGACATATTTGGTCGCGGCGTGACTGCCAGCTAATCGATGCTAACATGCTACGCTAATCGATGCTAACATGCTATTTACCGGCGGTGCTAAAGCAGACATGGTACGGAGATGTATGGATAACCTGCAGATGCATTTGCAACGATAGTCAACAAAATCACAAAGGTGAGTTTTGTTGATGTTGACTGCCAGCTAATCGATGCTAACATGCTACGCTAATCGATGCTAACATGCTATTTACCGGCGGTGCTAAAGCAGACATGGCACAGAGATGTATGGATAACCTGCAGATGCATTTGCAACTATATTACGTTTCCTTCCACCCACATTTAATGCGAAAAAAACACTTACCAATCGACGGATTTAAGTTGCTCCAGTGTCACAAGATGCGAAAGTCCTGATCGTTTGGTCCGCACATTTTACCGGCGATGCTAACGCAGCTATTCGGCCATGCTATGGCTATGAATAGCGTCAATAGCTATTCGCTCAATAGCTTCAGTTTCTTCTTCAATACTTTCATACTCCAACCATCTGTTTCAATACATGCGTAATCTGTTGAATCGTTTAAGTCGCTGAAATCAGAGTTTGAATCCGAGCTAATGTCGCTACATCTTACTGTGGTATTCCCATTGTTTGTTTACATTGGCAGCACTGTGTGACGTCACAGGGAAATGGATAGTCGCATCGCAAATAGCGAAAATCAAGCACGTTATAGCTTTTTTTAGGGATATTCGGGGACCGGTAAAATTTTGAAAGAAAATTCAAAAAATACAACAAGCCACTGGGAACTGATTTTCATTGTTTTTAACCCTTTTGAAATTGTGATAATGTTCCCTTTTAACACATTACCGTAAAATATCAAATAATTGTATTTAGCTCATTCACGCAAGAGACTAGACGTATAACATTTTATTTGATTTAGCGATTAGGAGTGACAGATTGTCTGGTAAACGTGTAGCATGTTCTCTATGTTATAGTTATTTGGAAGACTCTTACCATAATATGTTACGTTGACATACCAGGCACCTTCTCAGTTGGTTATTTATGCGTTATATAACGTACAATTATTCAGCCTGCTGTTCACTATTCTTTATTTATTTTAAATTGCCTTTCAAATGTCCATTCTTGGTGTTGGGTTTTATCAAATAAATTTCCCCCAAAAAATGTGACTTATACTCCAGTGCGACTTATATGTTTTTTTCCTTCTTTATTATGCATTTTCGGCAGGTGCGACTTATATTCTGGAGCGACTTATACTCCGGAAAATACGGTATTCAGTTTTTGTGTTGATTTGCAGTTTCACCATGAGTGGGAAAAGTTGTTGGGATTGGGTCATATAAGTGATTGCTGTGCTGGCTACACTTCAGCGTACAATTCATGGTCATTGACCTGATTTACTCACATTGTCAGCTGATTAGGGTAAAGTTGTTGGCACTCCGTGCAACAAATTCCTCATCAAACTCATGCAGTCTCTTGGGCCACACAGAAGAAGCTTCCAAATGCCGAAATTTGGACACCCCTGACCTGGAGACTCAAAGTAGATCAACTCTATTTTTACAGCGTGTTCCCAGTATCTTAAAGTGCTTCAATAACATACAGTTGTGATCAAAATTATTCAACCCCCACACAATTTTGGTGTTTTAGCAAGTTGGACATTTATTCCGTATTTTGTTTATAGTCATATCAAATAAAGATGTGTCAAATAGACAAATGCAACTTAAATTGTAACACTGTATTTTACAAAATACCAAAAAAGGACATTTTTCTTAATATCTCATTGACAAAATGATTCAACCCCCTAGTTCCATGCATCTTTAGTACTTAGTAGAACACCCTTTGGCAGTAATGACATCCTTCAAAGGTGATACATAACCGGACACAAGCTTCTTGCAACCATCTACAGGTATTTTAGCCCATTCCTCTTGGGCAAAGGCCTCCAGTTCATTCATATTCTTGGGCTTGTGTGCTGCAACTGCCTTCTTCAAGTCCCACCACAGCTTTTCTAGAGGATTTAGGTCTGGCGACTGTGAAGGCCACTCCAGAGTCTTCCAGCCCTTCTTCTGCAACCACTCTGATGTTGATTTGGAGGTATGCTTGGGATCGTTGTCCTGTTGGAAGGTCCAACGTCTCCCAAGCCTCAGGTTCTTCACTGACTTCATGACATTTGCAGCTAATATATCCTGCTAGGAAATAAAATTTATAATGCCTTGAACGCGCTGGAGATTCCCGGTACCTGAGGCAGAGAAACAGCCCCAGAGCATGATTGACCCCCCACCATGCTTAACAGTAGGCAAGGTGTTCTTCTCTTTGTAAGCTTCATTTTTTCTCCTCCAGACATAACGTTGATTCATAGGCCCAAAGAGTTCCAGTTTTGTCTCATCACTCCATAGAACAGTTTCCCAAAACCTTTGGGGTTTGTCCAGATGATTTTTGGCATACTGGAGTCTATTTTTCTTGTGCCTGGTAGTCAGAAGTGGGGTGCGCCTGGGAGTTCTGGCATGGAGGCCTTCATCTCGTATGGTCTGGGACGAAACCTCCGTTCCCCCCTCTGCAATGTCCTGTTGTAGTTCCTCAGCTGTTTCCCGGGGGGTTTTCACCACTGTACGCACACAGCATCCTCTTTCTACCACGCCCAGGTAGTGTTTCCACTGTGCCTTTAGCTTTAAACTTGCGAATTATGTGTCTCTTGGAATGTGTAATGTCTTTGCTATTTTCTTGTATCCACATCTTTTCTTATGAAGAGAAATTACCTCCTCTCTTGACTTCTTTGACCACTCCCTGGACTTCACCATGTTGCAAATACACCATTGACCATCTACAAGAAGCTGAGCGTCACATTCTTTTTCAATCAGTTTAATTGTTGCTCGCTATGGTTCTAATCACATCTACAGGTGTTTTCAACACCTGTTTGAAAAGACCTTATTGAAATTCTGTTCTTAAGAGTTATGATCTTCAACGGGTTGAATAATTTTGTCAATGAGATATTAAGAGAAATGACACTGTTTGGTATGTTACAAAATATAATGTTGTAATTCAAGTTGCATTTGTTTATTTCATGCATTTTTATTTGATATGACCATAAACAAAATACGGAATAAATGTCTAACTTGCTAAAACACCAAAATTGTGTGGGGGTTGAATCATTTTGATCACAACTGTAACACCCATTATTATGGTGCTGAGAATATAGGCGTTAGCAAAAATGCTAAAAGAATCCCAAAAGAAGTAAAACACCTGTTTTGAATTAAGGGACTATAAATAAATCAGTCTTAACACAGAACTATTGGAATATAAAATCAGTCAAATTTCTTTCATAATACAAAAGCCAAGTGCTTGTGGCATAAACACTGACATTTAAGTACAAAAAAAAAAAAGACCCAGCAAAAGTGAAAGTACATTTGGTACAGTCTACTCTTACATGTTCCTCTGGATGTTGTAGGACACGGAGAGTGGCGGCGCGCTGGGTGTCGTTACTGTGGTGGCAGAGGTGATCTCGTTAGGGTACGGTTGCAGGCCCGTCTGCTTGTTGCGGTGCAGCTTCAGGACGACGATGCGGCAGAAGTCCTCACTGTGCCTGTGGCAGTTGTCCAGCAGCTGGCGCACCTTAGCGGCACGGGTGGGCTGGTTGACCACCAGTTCGTAATCCTCGCTCATCAGCAAGGAGCGTGCCAGGAGGGCGTCCAAGCTTTGGTTGAGGCAGGCTTCCGTCATCTGTGCGACGATCTCTTCGCGCCGTGTTGAGACCCACTGACCGATAGGACCCTGCGTCGGCGGCGAGCAGCACAATGGAGGAGAATTCTCTGCATGGAAGGATGAAAACAATTTGGAAAATGCATTAATGGCAGTAGAATATGGAGGGCCAAACATTGCAAAATTATATTACTTTAATCTGTCATTAAATACTGTAAATTGTGGACTGTAAGCCGCTAATTTTTTCCCCACACGTTGAACCCTGCGGCTTATAAAAAAGTGCGGCCAAATAATGGATTTTTTTCTTCGCTGACAGCCATAAAACAACAAGCAAATATACTAAAAAGGCGTTTATTGTTTGTGCTACGCTGCCAACATTTCGATGAGTTCGCTTACTGCAGGTGCTGCAGTGTCTTTCCATTTAGTGCTTTCAACCAGAAGTACAAGTGCCATTTAATCTTTTAGCCATCCATAGCCTTCCTACACGTAGGGATTCTTAATTCTTCACTCCAAGCAATGTTTATAAGTTTTACAATACAACTGAAACAATTCTTACTCACTAAACCAGGGGTAGGGAACTTATGGCTCTAAAGCCAGATGTGGCTCTTTTGATGACTGCATCTGGCTCTCAGATAAATCTGAGCTGACGTTGCTTAACACGATAAGTAAAAAATAATTCCACTTGTAATCACAGTGTTAAAAATAATGTTCAAAATATAAAACATTCTCATGCATTTTTAATCCATCCATCTGTTTTGTACCGAACCTGTTCAAGAAGTTGCGTTAATGGTAAGAAGTTATTTATTATTGGTTAGTGTGGGGCTTGCCCTCCTCGAGGTTCTTCAGACCCCCAAGGACCGACATGAGAGCCTGTTTAAGGGTTACAATATGGTTTTATTTTTCAATAAGTCTCTCAGTTGCTTTCCAGTAATAGTTTTTCCAGCCCCAACCCTGTCTCTCCTCCTGGCTGCTGCTTATAACAGAGCGACAGGTGATTAGATAACAAGGCCCAGGTGGGCCTTCTACGCACCTGTCGCTGCGGGCCCGCAGGCCACGCCCCCTCCACAGTTAGCTTCAGAATAACAATGTTATTACAAAGAATAAGAGACCTATTATACTCTAGAAATGTTGGTCTTACTTAAAAATGCACGTGTTTTGTTGTGTTCAGTGTTAAAAAAAATATTATATGGCTCTAACGAAAATATATTTTAAAATATTTGGCTTTTTGGCTCTCTCAGCCAAAAAGGTTCCCGACCCCTGCACTACACCGTCCCATTTGTGATTTCTGTAGGAGTGTTTTCATGCATGTTAGGAACATGCTGTTGTTTTGTAATGAAGTCATTGGTATTAGCTAATATGCTAAAATGTTTACTGGTGTCTTTGTCAGTAATATTACCTTACAATGGCATTCTTTTTATATTGTTACAGATTCACAAATTTCTCTGTAGATTTACCAAGACATCATTGTGGCGTTATTGAGTCTGTTTAGCTGATTGGAGAGCTAGCTTCTGCAGCTCTCCCATCCAAAGGCAAAACCCAGTTACTCGATTTTGGTCAAAACAGAGCTGATAATAATTTTGGAGTTCCTAGGTGATATGCTTTACATTAGTGTGTGCGATATTGTAATTTGTTCCGTAAGTAAGCTGTTACGCGCATGGCAGGACCTAGCAACTACCACATAACCGCGTAGATACAACAGAAAAACCTAGTATCTCAAGGGACCAATTGGAGCTTCTTTGTCAGTCGCCTTATTGTCTTTAATGAGACATTTGCACGAATGGGGGCCGACGGTCAAGCTGATTATGTGATATTATGGCACGAGGGGATATTTGGAAGATTGGCCCAGGACGTTGCAAGCACCTTCATTAAATGTATTGTTCTTGATTCTTCCCCTTGCATAGTCTTTTGGGCAGATAACTGTGGAGGTCAAAATAAAAACTGGACGCTGTACACGGCTCTTGCCCAATGTGCAAACGCAGAATGGGGCCCACCCGAGATTGTGACAAAATATCTGGAGAAAGGGCACATGTTCATCAGAGCAGATTCAATCCATGCCACAATCGGCAAGAAAATGAAAGCTCAAGAAAACATCTTTACGATTGATGACTTTGTAAGACATCATCAAGATGGATTGGTTTTCCTTTGTTTTCTCAAAATCAGCTAGAAGTGAGTTACTAGGTTTTGCCTTTGGACGGGAGAGCTAGTGGATTCATTACGATTACTTCTGTTTTGTTTGATCAGCCGTTTTACTGCCATGTTACAGGCACCATTTAGAAACATTTAAGTTATGTAAATACTGTAAACATTTACAAAATATTTCTGTGTAAATAACTAATTTCCTAATGTATATATGTGCGGCTTATAGTCCGGTGCAGTTCATTTGAAAGCATTTAACGGTATTTTTTCCAGGGTAAAATACTGCAATCAAAATTTACTATAACCTAAAAATAAATGACTGTAATCAGTAGAGTACCCTTTTATTTCACAGCATTTACCTTCACAGTAAATTACTGTACATTTTACTATAAAAGTAATGCAATTATTATTCATTAATTTGCTGTGGATTAATGATGACATTTTTTTTTACAGTGTAATTTTGTCCTACTTGGCGCTTCACAGTAAAATCTGCTTGAACCTTGTTGATGACTCTTTGCACAGTCTGCAGTGAGGGTGAGGCCATGCAGCTGGGTCTGGACATCCAGTATAGGAAGCTCAGGTGTGAGGGATTTGTTCAAATCGTCTATGAGCCTGGTGCTCTGGAAGCCATTTAGATTGCTGACAGCACAGGGGTCCTTCAAAGACTCAGGGAGCTCCAGCGTATGGACGACTGACAGTGGGGCACCTTCTACAGGAGAAAAAATACAAGCGAAAAATTAGCAAAAGCCTAATATAATAATATGTAATCGCTCAATAATGTATAACCTTTGGAAAGTTCCATGTTGCTGCTGGTGAGGGTGCCTGGCAGTGATATGTCCGTTTCCTGGGAGGAACTAGAGCCTGATCCTGAGGTGGCGCTGTCCTGTCACACAACAATATTTGTAATAAGTGCTTGTATTTTCAATTAATTGCTTTTCATACGCAGTAGGATCTGGACTGACCGGCCAAGGCCAAGCCATGTCTTTAAGCCTTGTCAAAGTTCCGTTCTCAGACGTCTTTTTGCTCACTGGCTGTGCTGAGCAACAGCTGGCTCTCCGGACCAGCTGTTGATTAAAAGGAGAAGAATAAGTTCCGCTGACTAATCGAACCAGGAAGGGAAATCACAAGAGACATACCAAATGACGACGAGAGAGTCATAGAAGAGAAGAAGGAATTTTTAAGAGGGCGATTTATATATTAAAAAATAATGCAAGATGGCAGACGGATTCCATTCCTTGGATCAGGGGTGTCAAACTCAAATACAGAGTGGGCCAAAATTTAAAACTGAACAAAGCCGCGGGCCAACGTTGAACAAATTAACCTTTTAATAGGGACCCAAACAAGTTTTGCATTGAATATTAAACAAGCAAGGCTTATATAACGTTATAGTCACATACAAAATCGAGTTTCAAATTATAATAATGAGTAAAAAATATCAATGGCATATCAAATAAAATTAAAATTAATATTGGGGGATTGCGGTTTGGGGGTAGCGGGGTGTATATTGTAACAACCCGGAAGAGTTAGTGCTGCAAGGGGTTCTGGGTATTTCTTCTGTTGTGTTTCTGTTGTGTTACAGTGCGGATGTTCTCCCAAAATGTGTTTGTCATTCTTGTTTGGTGTGGCTTCACAGTGTGGCGCATATTTGTAAAAGTATTAAAGTTGTTTATACGGCCACCCTAAGTGTGACCCTTATGGCTGTTGATCAAGCCTTGCATTCACTTAAGTGTGTTAAAGCCGCATACTGTATATTATGTAACTGGCCCGGCACGTTGTTTGTATGGCGGAAAAGCGGACGTGAGGACAGGCTGTAGAGGACGCTAAAAGCAGTGCCTTCAAGGCACACCCCCAATATTGTTGTCCGGGTGGAAATCGGGAGAAATTCGGACGAATGGTTGCCCCGGGAGATTTTCGGGAGAGGCCCTGAACTTTGGGAGTCTCCCGGGAAAATCGTGAGGTATGGCAAGTATGAGTATCAGCGGTGAATGCGGTGTTACAGAGGCATCGCCGCTGTATAATACCGACGGACCAGCTCTAATCTTAATTTGATATTACCTCAAGGGCCAAATTAAATTACACGGCGGGCCAAACTTGACCCACGGGCCAGAGTTTGACACCCATGCCTTAGATGAATGAATGAATGAATGAATGAATGAAAGGTTTATTTTGAGCCATGCAAACAAAAGAATGACATGAAATACAAAATAGATATATATATACATTATTTTTACATCTACACTGAAAACATTACATGTGACTAATCTTTTGTAGATGTCAAGTTTGGCTCAAAAGGGAGTGGGAAGAAGTAAACTTATTAGGTCCCACCCCTATACATATACAATATATAATACAATAATATATATAATATAACTCAATTAAGTGGTTGCTGCGTAGATGCTATATATTATCTATACATAATACATTTAAATTAGATTTTTCTTTTAGAGATGTAGACAACATCCAGGAAACCCACAATGAGTCGCCTTGGCCACATTTGGACAAAAGTATGCGTCTGGATAAGCTGGGCTTACTTCGTACAAGAAATGCTGCCAAAAATCAATATTTAGGGAACATGTCCACAAAAAAATCTGGCTGTCAACACTGAATATTGCATTATTGTATTTTTTTTTCACAGTTTATAAACTTGCGTTCATATTTTGTTGAAGTATTATTCAAAAAAATATATTTATACTTTTGAATTGTTGCTATTTTTAGAATATCTAAAAAAAATCTCACATACCCCTTGGCATACCTTCAAGTAACCCCAGGGGTACGCGTACCCTCATTTGAGAACCACTGCGCTCGAGAATGAAGAGCATTTAATAACGTCCGTAGTAACCTACCACATAGTGAAGGACGAATACTATTTGATTTCCTATTATGCAGCTCAATTTTATTTGACACTTAAATTGTCTCTGACAATCTTGCACTTTCTGTTTTGAAAATGACATGAATGTTTGAGCCATGGCTTAATAACTTTAATAAATACACTTTTGGTCAATTGACTTAGTTGTGATTTCCCTCTCTGTATGAAAGTTTAAAAGTAGCATACAGTATATGAATGCAGTATGAAGAAGAATGTTTTAATGCAGACACATAGAATCATCATACTGCTGTGATTTTATGCATCAAGCTTTCATTCAAGGCCAAGGCAAAAATATCGTAATATATATATCGTATATCCCGATATGGGCTAAAAATCTCGAGATATTAAAAAAAGGCCATATCGCCCACAGCCCTAGAAGAAAGTGAATGAATGTTTATAACTGAACACATTGACATATGCATAAAAATGTGTTTTCTTTTGTATTATTTTTTTATGAATTAAGTAATGTTTATGGCAACATTTTTCCAAAACACAATATAGAATGTGAGTTATAACAGGATAATGCATACATGTATCATTTGTTTTCAAAACGGTTACAAAAAAGTAAGACCCCAAAAATGTATTCTGGGACCCCATTTTTATGACTTGATGGGGTCCCTGGGAGCCTCTTTTGAAAATTCCTACTGCAGACACTATATGTATATATGTATATACGTATACGTACACATACATACAAGCAGACTTAACATCTTTTGCAAGCCGACTTAATACCTTTTTCACCAGCATAGCACCAACTCTCGTTAAGGGGAACATTATCACAATTTCAAAAGGGTTAAAAACAATAAAAATCAGTTCCCAGTGGCTTGTTGTATTTTTTGAAGTTTTTTTCAAAATTTTACCCGTCCCGGAATATCCCTAAAAAAGCTTTAAAGTGCTTGATTTTCGCTATTTGCGATGCGACTATCCATTTCCCTGTGACGTCATACAGTGCTGCCAATGTAAACAAACAATGGCAGATAGCACAGCAAGATATAGCGACATTAGCTCGGATTCAGACTCGGATTTCAGCTGTTTAAGCTATTCAACAGATTACGCATGTATTGAAACGGATGGTTGGAGTATGAAAGTATTGAAGAAGAAACTGAAGCTATTGAGCGAATAGCTATTGACGCTATTCATAGCCATAGCATGGCCGAATAGCTGCGTTAGCATCGCCGGTAAAATGTGCGGACCAAACGATCAGGACTTTCGCATTTCTTGACACTGGAGCAACTTAAATCCGTTGATTGGTAAGTGTTTTTTCCGCATTAAATGTGGGTGGAACGAAACGTAATATAGTTGCAAATGCATCTGTAGGTTATCCAAACATCTCTGTGCCATGTCTGCTTTAGCACCACCGGTAAATAGCATGTCAGCATCGATTAGCATATCATGTTAGCATCGATTAGCTGGCAGTCAACATCAACAAAACTCACCTTTGTGATTTCGTTGACTTTATCGTTGCAAATGCATCTGCAGGTTATCCATACATCTCTGTGCCATGTCTGCCTTAGCACCGCCGGTAAATAGCATGTTAGCATCGATTAGCGTAGCATGTTAGCATCGATTATCTGGCAGTCACGCCGCAAGCAAATATGTCTGATTAGCACATAAGTCAACATCAACAAAACTCACCTTTGTGATTTCGTTGACTTTATCGTTGCAAATGCATCTGCAGGTTATCCATACATCTCTGTGCCATGTCTGTCATCGCCGGTCAAATGTGGAGACACTTTGGCACATTCAATGGGGGTCTGGCGGCAGACACTTTCGCATCTTCGGGCCAGTTACTTGAATCCCTCCCTGTTAGTGTTGTTACACCCTCCGACAACACACCGACAAGGCATGATGTCTCCAAAGTTCCAAAAAATAGTCAAAAAAAACGGAAAATAACAGAGCTGAGACCCGGTGTTTGTAATGTGTTGAAAATGAAAATGGCGGCTGTATTACCTCGGAGACGTCACATTCTGACGTCATCACCACATGAGCGATAAACAGAAAGGCGTTTAATTCGCCAAAATTCACCCATTTAGAGTTCGGAAATCAGTTAAAAAAATATATGGTCTTTTTTCTGCACCATGAAGGTATATATTGACGCTTGCATAGGTCTGGTGATAATGTTCCCCTCAGACATAAAAATTAGCAATCATCAATCTTCACCAAGACTTCACTTTCGTCAGTTGTTTGACATTCTCGGCACCCGAGGATCTTGTGAGATGACGCTGGCTGCTGCGAGCTCATTATTAAGAAAAAAATCACTAACAGGACGGCCGTAGAGAAACACATTTTATTTCTAGAGACTCCGTACCTACTGTCAAAATTCTAAAGACCGACTCCACAATTCATGTCTTCACCTTAAAGACCTGCTTCATCCTGCCTGTGCTAACAAAATAAGAGTCTCAGAAAGCTAGCGTGCACAAGCTAGCAAGCTACGGAGTTTGATGCCAATGTATTTCTCCCCCGCCCTCAGCGACCGCTTTCTCACTTGCTTGCCCACCCGCACACTCACTGACGTCACTCACCTGCTGCCAGACATTAAAGGGCCACACACATATGCTACTCTTATAACAAAGTGCTTAAAAAGGAGTATGCAAGTTGGACAAATGAGATGCCAAATCCAACCACTTTCATGTGGTATTGGACAGAAAGGAGGACTTTTTTTCCCCTCCATTTTAAAATGCGGACGTTATCAGCACCACTGTCTGATTCCAATCAATGCAAGTCATCAGAACCAAATACACAAAGTTATATTCTTGTCTTCATGAAAGAAAGGAATCTATGTGTGTTAAACATGCTTGTATTATCATTAAACACCATTAACTTGTTAACAAAAATGTCTCTTTCATAAATAAATAAATATAAATTATAAATAGGAATGAGGTAGATCTCCTCGACTTGGTCAATTGAAAAGTAGCTCGCCTGCAGAAAAAGTGTGAGCACCCCTGGTGTAGATATATATATATTTTTTTTTTAAGTTTACACTTGTTCAAGAGGAAGTATTGATGCTGAGTTATATACCTTTTATCCCACTCAGGTTGTTTGTGTGCTTTTTAAAATAATGTTTACAGCATTATTTGCACTTTATACTGTTCACTTTTTTACTGTTTAATGATGTCATTTCTGTTTGTCATGTAAATTTTTTTCTATTTTGTTTATCCTTGAATACCAACCATTGTGTATTATTCAAACTCACCTAATTCAGCTGGCTAGTTGTTATCAAGAATACTAAAACCCTTTTCAAGATGAATCTGACAACTAAGTAGGCTAAATAACTTTAAACTTTAATACATGCTCGGATAGGCCAGTATCCGCCAGTATCGGTATCGGATCGGAAGTGCAAAAACAATATCGGTATCGGATCGGAAGTGCAAAAACCTGGATCGGGACATCCCTAGTGCTGAACTCCTTAATATTTGGACCTGGCTAGCTGACAACAAGCTATCCATACACTTAGGTAAAACGGAATCCATCCTATTTGGATCCCATATCAACCTTAAGAAGGTCAGAGACTTCATTATAAAAGTGGGTGACATTGTCATCACCAGGAAAGATGAGATCACCTATCTAGGTTCCATTCTAGAGGCTAATCTTTCCTGTGATAAAATAGCAACCAGGGTAATCAAAAAGGTCAACCAAAGAATGAGATTCCTCTACAGAATCTCCTCTCTGGTCAACAAAAGTATCTTGAAGACTCTCATTCAACCCTTTTTCGATTACGCTTGCACCGCCTGGTACCCCAGCACCTCCGAAACCCTCAAATCTAGACTCCAAACATCCCAGAATAAGCTACTCCAGTTACTTTTAGGCCTCCACCCCAGATCACACCTCACTCCAACCCACTTCTCCAAAGCGGGCTGGCTCAGGGTGGAGGACAGAGTAAAACAACTTGCACTGAGCCTAGTCTATAAAATCCGCTTCATCTCCCTGATACCGAAGTACATGTCAAACTACTTCCTTAACGTAGTAAATGACCGCCATAACCACAACACCAGGGGGAGCTCCACAAACCACGTTAAACCCAGATTCCGATCTAACAAAGGTCTTAACTCATTCTCTTACTATGCCACATCAATGTGGAATGCACTCCCAACAGGTGTAAAAGTAAGTGCATTTCTATATTCCTTCAAAACCGCTCTAAAACAACACCTTCAGGCAACTTCAACCCTTTACTAATACCCTCCTCCATTCACATCCCATCTCCCCGGATTATAAATAACCTAATGTAAATAATCAAATGTACTTCTAATGTATTTACTTGCTCTTATGCTATCTGAACTCACTATGTTGTCTGCTGGCTGTACATATCCTACTAAATAAGACCTACACTGTTTCAATGTCCATTTCTCTGTTGATGCAATTGTTGATGACTGTAGTACTGATATCAACCAAAGCTCCTCATCCCACCCCGCGGGTTGTAAATAATGTAATTAATTCAATGTATATACTATGATGATTAACCTGTGTGATGACTGTATTATGCTGATAGTATATATTTGTACCATGAATTATTTAACGTGCACCCCAACTTAAACAAGTTGAAAAACTTATTTGGGTGTTACCATTTAGTGGTCAATTGTACGGAATATGTACTGAACTGTGCAATCTACTAATAAAAGTATCAAGCAATCAATCAATACATACATATGTATATATATATATATATATATATATATATATATACACACACACACACACACGCACACACACGCACACACACGCACACACACACACACACACACACACACACACACACACACTACTGTACTACTGTCATCCCAAAGAGGAAGGACATGTTAAGGGGAAATTGTAACGTCACGACCTGTGACCATTTTCACTTCCAAGTAATTCATAGAATAGATTTCTGTGTCACCTTCTGAAGGACTTTCTCAAATGATTAACAGAACACTGACAGGAAAGGGTAATCGTCATTTTACGTCATCAATCATCAATCGTGTAATCAGGGCAGATGTCAGTGTAACTGTGTTATAATTGTCTCATATTAGCTAAAGTAATGACAATACGGTGCAATGAACAGTTCAATGTTTCAGTTCACCCCCAAAAGTTACATTGTTTTTGCTTCTTTAATTTAAAAAACAAAACAACTAATAATAAGAAGCTTCGTACGCACACGCACGCACGGACACACACACACACACACATTTCTGGACTCACCTTAGACCTCTTGATCTCTAGCACTGCCTCCAAAAATTCTATTTCCTTGAACTTCCTCACCATGGGCTCCAACTCTACCAGACACTCTGAAATAGCAGCAAAGACATAACACACTGTCACTGGACATCCCACAATGAAACCCACCACAACTAAGTTACGTTTTCTGCAATTATAGTGCATCACACTGTTTTACTTATTTCAGCAAGACAATGCCAAACCACAAGTTTGTTACAACAGCGTGGCTTCATAGAAAAAGAGTGCGGGTACTAGTCTGGCCTGCCTGTGGTCCAGATCTGTCTCCCATTGACCATGTGTGGCACATTATAAAGCCTAAAATACCACAAAGAAGACCCCTTAAGCTGTACATCAAGCAAGAATGGAAAATAATTCCACCTGAAAAGCTTCAAAAATTGGTCTTCGCAGTTCCCAAACATTTACTAAGTGTTGTTAAAAGGAAAGTTTCTCACTTCGAAAATTAATTTAGCTTCTTTGCAGTCTAGTCAATTGAACATAAGTTGAAAATGATTTTCAAAACATTGTATTCTGTTTCTATTTACGATTGCCAACTTCATGTATATACAAATACATATATATACATAGGTATATGTATATATATATATATATATATATATATATATATATATATATATATATATATTAGGGGTTTAACGGTATACAAACATTTCGGTTCGGCACGTACCTCAGTTCAGAGGTCACGGTTTGGTTCATTTTCAGTAAGAAAAAAACAAAATATACATTTTTTGATTACTTATTTTACAAATTTGCTAAATCTTCCACCAAAAATACTTTTCTTAGTGGAATATTTGATGTGAAGTAATCGGAAACTTGGATAGGTCAATAATTCATAATAACATTGATTTTGATTCAATATTATGTTTTAAACAATGCCAGTTTGAAACAAAGAAAAAACAGCTTTGTTTTATTAGTAAACGTTGCAAGTTTTTCTAAATTACATTTAGCCTTTAAGATTTTTTATTTCACTTTCGTTTATTTTAATAGTATTTTTAGAATGTGCTGTGGGCCTTTAAAACATTAGCTGTGTGCCGCAAATGGCCTCCGTGGCACACTTTTGAAACCCCTGCTATAGATAATAAAAAATTAAATCTGATTAATCAAAGGATAAAAAGCAGAGCCTGGCGACGCATGCGCGTTTATCATAACTCTCTCGGTCTCTTTGTCTCTGCCCCGCCCTCACGAATGTTAACGCTGTGTGCAACACTTTTTTTTTTTTTTTCAACCCCTTCTAAACCCTGAACGTACATTGAAAATACACACAGCCCTAACTTAAAATGCCGGACATTCGAGGCCTTTAAGAAACTCCACCAGGACAGCTCCGCAAAGAGGACATATCCCGTGAAAAGAGGAGCTGTGGTCAGTCTATCATAGCCCAGTCGTTGCTAGCATGCCGTGTGTAGTTGTTTTTTTGATTGATTGAAACTTTTATTAGTAGATTGCACAGTACAGTACATATTCCGTACAATTGACCACAAAATGTTAACACCCCAATAAGTTTTTCAAATTATTTAAGTCGGGGTCCACGTAAATTAATTCATGGTGCCTCGGTGTGCATTGTTTACACAACGTGCGGTGCGCTACTTATATGTCCGTGTCGTGCAGTTCACCTCCGAACCGAAACCCCCGTACCGAAACGGTTCAATAAAAATACACGTACCGTTACACCCCTAATATATATATATATATATATATATATATATATATATATATATATATATATATATATATATATATATATATATATATATATATATATACACATATACACACACACACACACGTATGTATATATATATACGTATGTGGATATATATATATATATATATATATATATATATATATATATATATATATATATATATATATATATAGTCGTTATCCACCCGCCATCCACACGAACCAACATTTTATCAACACCGCAACCGCCCGCCACCCGCCCGTTGTTATATATCAGGAATCGGTAGCTTTCACCATTCAAAGATCTATATTGACCCGTTTCAAAGACAATAAAAGAGCCTCAAACATTTTCGCGACTGTTTGCTGGTGCTTATTCAGATAACCAGATTAAAGGCGTGCTACGAAGCCATTGACTTTGACACCTTCAACAACACATACAAACAGTTTGCCAGTCCAGTAACATGTTGTGTGCAGCTTCCGCAGACACACGTACAAGATTGAAAGGCAATACTGGGTGACACAGAGTACACTGATGGTTGGGATATAAACAATTTTAACAGAAAAAATACCCAGGATCCTTTGCATCCATGAGTATTCCTGACTATACTATACACCCCGCTAGCACCAAACCCCACCCACCTTACCAACGCACGGGGGAGTGGGGCGGGGTGTATAATATAGTCAGGGCTACTCATGGATGGAAAAGATTCTGGGTATTAGTTGTGTTGCGTTTATGTTGTGTTACTGTGAGGATGTTCTCCCGAAATGTGGCGCATATTAGTAAGAGTGTTAAAATTGTTTATATCACAACCATCAGTGTACTCTGTGTCACCCAGTATGCCTCTCAGTCATGTACGTGTGTCTGCGGAAGCCACATATAACATGTTGCTGCACTGGCATGCAGTTTATACATGTTGTAGAAGGTGTCAAATGCAATGGCTTTATAGCACGCCCTAATTCTTGTTAAATGGGTAACCGGCAGCAGATATTCGCGAGAATATTTGCGGCTCCTGTTGTTTCTTTACCTTGTGATACGGGTCAAAAATGGCCTTTTGAGTGTTAAAGGTTGCTGATCCCTGAACCATGAATATCAAATAATTCCGAATGGTTCAACCGCCAACCGCCCGAATCTATTTAAAATCTAATTTTTCGTCATGTCACCCGCCCGACCCGCGATTTATCCGCGGACTCCGGATGAGACCGCAAACCGCGCATCTGTAATATATATATATATATATATATATATATATATATATATATATATATATATATATATATATATATATATATATATATATATATATATATATATATATATATATATATATATATATATATATATATATATATATATATATATATATATATATATATATATATATATATATATGTAGGTGTGGGAAAAAAAATCACAAGACTACTTCATCTCTACAGATCTGTTTCATGAGGGGTTCCCTCAATCATCAGGAGATTTTAATGGAAGCATTCACATACAATGGTTTATATAGAGCACAGAGTGGGTGGGTACAGGCAGGCGTAGGGTGTGGTGATTGGCTCATGTGTTACCTAGGAGGTGTTTCCGTCTGTGGCGGCATGTTGAAATGATTTCACTGCGCTTGTTGAGGGATGATAGATCTGGATGATATATAATAAACAGTTTCTCTTTTAAGCATAGGTTGCATCTTTTATTACCACTGTTGTAAGGTGTGCTGGATGCAAGAATTTGCCATGTTATTGAATATTCAACATTATTGTCTTTGAGGTTCCAAATGTGTTTGCTGAGTTCTGTAGAATTCTGCAAAGTCTGGTTTCTAAAGGAGGCGTTGTGATTATTCCATCTTGTTTTGAACGCTCCTTCGGTTAATCCTACGTACGTG